>NC_023758.2:7945664-8089226 GCF_000499845.2 Phaseolus vulgaris | reverse complement strand
CTTCTTTAGAGAAGTGGTAAGATTTCATGGATTACCTAAAAACATAGTTTTTTATAGAGGTCCAAAAGTTATATGCCATCCTTTGAGGACTCTTTTGGAAATATTTAGAACTAAGTTGAAATTTTCAATTTCTAGTCATCCTCAAACGAATGGTCAAAACAAAGTTGAAAATATAGCTATTTCTACTATGCCTAGGGTAATCATGAGAGACAACCACAACTCTAGGGATGAGTATCTTTTCCATATTGAGTTTGAATACAATAGGGTAGCTCATATAACTACTAATATTTCTCCATTTGAGGTTGTGTGTGGGCTTAATCCTCTTTTCCTTTTTGATTTGTTACCATTTCCTAATCCATAAGAATTTGTGCCTAAGGAAGGAATAACAAAAACTGAATTTGTTAAAAAGATGCATGAGAGGATTAAAGAACAAATACAACAACAAATAGAGAAATATTATGCTAAGTTGCCAAAAAAAATAGAAAAACAAAAGGCATGGCAACTTAATAGAATTGATTTTTATACAACTGATCAAACTAACTCATTTGCTTTGTTTGATGACTCTCATAGATGGACATTTGATCCGGGAGGACGAGCATAGTTGTCAAAGCAAAAGGCTGCTATCCGAGATCAACCTTGTGGATCTGAGGATAGATTTTCTCAAAAAGGAGGAGATGATGGACACCATCTAGCCACATACATCCCCCTACTAATGACGAGGACGAAGCCTTGGATTTAAGGACAAATCCTTTTCAAGAAGAAGGGGATAATGGAAGAGGCCCCGACACCAATCCATTGAAAGGCCACCAAAATGTCAAATTGAGGCAACCACTAGAGTTATGGTCAAAAAGGGGTCAAGAGGACGCATTCTACATGTCATAAACTCTAGTGTAGAGTAAACTTTAATTTCTTGTCAAAATTAGCATAGGAACTTTATTTGTAATTTTTCTTAGAATTAATTTTGGCACCTAAAACACCAACCTAGGTAAACTCAGAGTTTTTAAAAACCTCTAAATTTACCAAGGTCGGTCTAGAAAGCCCATGGAGGGGGTAAGCATACAAACTAGACACACCCCTCCCCATGTGGTCATTTAGGCTTCATTTTTGGGAGGGAATTCATTTGAATTTCCTTCCACTTTCTTTTGAATTTCCAGCCCTCTAAACACTATAAATTGAGGTGCTTGGATCTCATTTTGTAAGATTAATACATGAGTGAATTGCTGCCAAAACTGTGCCAATATCACTCTTTGTCCAAAACCTCCTAGGCTTTTAATCTTCACAAATTCGCCCTTTCCATGTAGAGTTGGCCTCACCACTCTCAAATTCTACCTATCATGCACCTTCAAGGTCACCACCACTCTTAGGAGGACCTTGTTCCATCTCCAATTCGTGTAGCTTCCGCAACTCATCAACAATTCCGAAAATATGAAGGCACAAATCCATCAAAAAAGGTTAGACATTTTTTTATTTTGGTCGTTGTATTTTTCTTTGTGATTTTCTTTATGTTCATGGTTTAGGGGATATAGTTTATTGTTCTCAAATAAATTAAGCAACGACATATTATAAGACTTTCTTTTATAGTTGAAGGATGCATTGTGTTATACGACAGATTATGGATATTTGTCAAAATCAAACTTGGATGCATAATAGATTTATGTCTAATAGAAGGGGATATAAAGATGCATTTTTAAAAGGAGTAAATGAATTTGTGTACTATGCATGTGAAGAAACGAATTTGTCAAATAGAAAAATAAGGGTTCCTTGTTCTAAGTGAAAAAAAATCTAAAGTCCTTCCATTTTGAAGAAGTTAAAGTTCATCTTTATAAGAAATGATTCATTCCTGAATATTGGTATTGGACATGTCACGGAGAAAGTGACCCAAATATATGCATAGATACTAGTCTTGAGATTTTCATTACACATGAGGAACACCTCAATAAATTTGAAAACATGGTTTATGATGTTGCTGGTCTAGAGTATGAAATAGATCATGATCAATAAATGGATGACTCTCCAAGTATGAATGAGACTTCAAAGATAGAAGCCCAAAAGTTTTACAAACTATTAGATGCAACCCAAAAAACCATTATGACCCAGATGTAATAATCACACTAAATTATCTTTTGTTAGATTTTTGACAATTAAATCAGAGGAAAACATGTGTCAAAGATATTGTGATCAAACATTAGCTCTTATGAAAGAGACACATCCTATTGTTAATCTTATTCCTAAAGATTTCTATATGACCAAAAAATTAGTCTCAAAACTTGGTTTAACTACACAAAAAAATAATAATTAACTATTGTGTTGATGGTTGTATGTTATTTTACACTGATGAAGAAATGAAGTTAAAAGAATGCAGATTTTGTCACAAACCACATTTTTAGATATGAGGTGTTGGTAGAGATAAATACAAAGAGGTTCCTATTAAAAGAATGCATTATTTACCTCTCATTCCTAGGCTTAAGGTATTATATGCCTCCATGAGTTATGCTCCACATATGAGGTGGCATCATGAAAATAGACGAGAACCTGGGGTGTTGTGTCATCCATCTGATGGTGAAGCTTAGAAACATTTTGATACAATGTATCCTGAATTTGCAGTTGAACCAAGAAATATAAGGTTAGCTTTATGTTCTGATGGTTTTTCACCTTTTAATAATTCGACTCCACATTATTCTTGTTGGCCGATAATTATCACTCCTTACAATCGTCCTCCAAAATTATGTATGAATACTCATTTTATGTTTTTTATATTAACTATCTCGGGGCCCTAGGCCACATAGCCCGAAAGGTAAAATTGATGTGTATTTGCAACCATTGATTAAGGAGTTAAAACAATTATGGAATGAAGTGTTGACATGATATTTCAAGAAGACTACTTTGAAATAAAATATCGGTCATCAGCGCGTCCAAGGGTGAATCCGGTTTTAAGAAGATTACTTTGGATAAAAATTTATCCAAATTATTGGGATCCCTGAAGCAAGTAGGGATATCCAAGACGCGTGGATCAACCCACTCGTAACTCAGACCGTTTAATTTAGAGTCGTCTGAGTCACTCACGTTTCTCGCACTACCAAATGCAGTGCGGGTAACATCAAATGACTCAATATTTACAACACTATTAGAGGAGTCAGAAGTAGAAGACATGACTAACCTGAATAATGTACGAAGAGTGAAAGTAAGTTGAAACACTCGACACTCGGAGCACACAACATAAACTCTAGTAGCGAAGAAAACATAAACCCTACTACGTTCAAATGCAACACTATTTATAGGTAATCAAAGAGGAAAGAGGTTGTTGTGTCATCCGTTCAGAGCCGTTAGATCCATATCCATCATTCGACATACAAAACGACACAAAATCTCAGCCGTCAGATAGATCTGAATAAACAATGTTCAGTAAACGACGACTTTATTCTAAAAAAGAAAAATGTCACATCTTTGCCAATCACTTAATGCTCTCAAACGGTCATATCTCACCTCGGGAACTCCAATAGTCATCTCTTACTCTTTAGAAATTAGTTTCTCCGAGCCTAAGGGGCAAGTGTACCGGACGAACCAGTCTCGGTCCTGGTGACTGACTACCCAAGTCAAATAACATAAGAAATGCAATGAGTAACAACAGTTACAAGTAGCGTTGAATGAGTCAAGGCGCATCCCGAAATACACAGGAATATCTTCGACAAACTAGCTAAAATAGATTAATTGAAAGATGCACGCCCCTGATAATGCGAGACCATGATGCATGTCAAATAATAACTGATATATGACCCATCAGAGCTAGAACCCATAAACCAATACTATTAAGAAATCCCTTTGTGGAGGAGTAAAGTACATTTTCCCCATTTAACCAGAATACACTTTTAAACTAGAACACTTACTTGAGCGTCAGATTACCTTTTGCAGGTAACCCCCTGACCGATCGAGCATCAACATTTGAGGAAGGAGAATTGAAGTAATTAAGGGATCACCGATGTTAGAATTAGATACCTAAAAAAGAGAGGGTAAATTGTTTTTGAAAGATTTTCGCAATGATTGAAGGTAGAGTGAAAAGCTATGAAGAATCAATCAATTGATTTTCTGTTCAACTCAATACAAGTTCATTTTAAGTTTGTTTCTAGAAAATCAACTAGTTGTTTTCACGAAACAACCGGTTGTTTATACCAGCAAAATGCAAAACAATGTTAAAACAATGTATGAGTATAGGGATAAAGAGAATCACACAAGACGTTTACACTGGTTCACTCTTAACCAAGAGCTACATCCAGTCCTCGGCTAACCACTGAGAATTCACTATGTAATCAAACCTAGAATACAAAACACACACCAAGAGTGATGGTCTTGAACCCCTCAAGAACACACACCACTCTTTGGCAAAACAACAATTTCCATAAACACCTTTCTGAAACTACCTTACACAAGAACACACAAAAATACAATGTTCAAGAATAAGAGAATAGAATACACCTAGGTATACAAAGCTTAAGTTCAGAAGCGTTAAACAACCTTTATATGAACTTAATCAATTGGTCAAAGCAGTTAAACCAAAAACCAAAGGTTGTTGGAATCATTTAAAACAGTTCAAACCACTTAACAGAATTCTGTTAAGGTTTTCACAAAAACAACCAGTTGATTTATCGAAACAACTAGTCGATTTTGTTTGATAGCAGAGCCAAAACAAAGCTAAGCTTTTCCAGGCCATTTTAAAAACCACTAAGTTTCAAATAATTGGTTGATTCGACATTTCAACAGGTTGAAATCTCACAGCCTTTTAAAAAACTTATCTTTTCAAAAAGATAAAGATTCAAATAAACTTGGATCATCTTAAGGAGTGAATTGACAAGTCAAAAACTACTAGACAACACACACACCTAGCAACAAGGTCTTCAAGCTTTCCTCATGGATTTAGAGACATCAAAGCATCTTGTTCAACAACCAACACGTCAGCAATTGTACGTCCAATTAAAGGTACTATCTGAGTCCCTCAACCTATACAGGTACAATATTAAATAATTTATGCATAAATACAATTTGGAAAAAAAGTAAAAACAAAAAAGTGAAATATTTTTTTATAAGTAAAACTAGTTTAATCATCAACTAAAATTATGATTATAAAAAAATTAAAAGAAATGTTTTCCATAAATTGATTTATACTAAAACTATTTTTAACATCACAAAAAATATTTTATTCTCAATTTTTTCAAAAATTTCATCTCTATTCAATTTAGTATCTCCTTTATTTTCTTCAGCATAATCTTATCAATTTTTTTTATTTTCTATTATTTTTTTTATAAATGGAATCAATCTAAGAATATATATACATATATAAAGATTAAATTATATGGATGTATTTTCATTAAATATTATATCGTTAATAATTTTATATATGAAAATAAATTTTATCAATTCAATTCTTAAATTATAATATTACCCATATTAATTTGATTAAAATTGAATAAAAATATAAAAAATATTAATTTTAGTATATTTTGAAAATTATATAATATAATTTTGATTTAGCTAAACAATATATTAAATAATTTTAAATTAATTTTTTAAATATAATCTATGTAAATTTTGTAAAGACACGATAAATTATTTAAAAACAGAAATCGTACATCTGAAAGGAGGCATAAATATTTTAATATTAAAGTGAAAAATTTATAAGTAGAAACAAATTAATTATTCAAATTTTATTTCGAAAGAATTATTATTTCTGTAAAACTTGATTTCCTTTTTTTTGTTTAACTTCTCTCTGAAAATTTGATAAATTTATCCATCTTTTTGAAGAATGAATTATGTCATAGAAAACCTGGTGAAAAATAAAACAAGTATGTCTAATCAGTTTCTTCTTTAGAGTAGGTTCATCTTCACTCTATTTTCTTGAGTCAGTTTTGAGAATTTTTGCATGTTTGGGAGAAAATTGGATGCATGTGGGGTTTATAGAGTTAGAATGAATCTTGTTAGCTTAGGATTATAGGGGTATATTTAGAATGTTGATTAAGACTTTTTGTGTACAAGTTTAGTCTTGTGAGTTTTGTGGAGTTGAAACTTTTGGTTTCGTATCGAGCAAACTAAGCATGTAAGGGAATCTAGTTTAGTTTTCAATATTACCTTAAGATAGATGATCTGAATGTGAAGGTGACATGGTCACATTATTTTGAAACTTTTGTAGGAATTCATGTGTTGATTGAATTGTGTTTGAAATTAAATTTTATATTATTTGAATATTTTGAAATGTTGAATGTGTTTATTAGTTTTATGATAGAATATTGAACATGAACAACTGGTTCAAGTTGTGATCAGTTAGAAGTGATTTGTTCAATGATAGGTAGAAAAGGAATTGAAAAATACATATTGAGTCATTTGAATATGTGTAATATTTTGCAAAAAAAACACCTTAATTTTTATGTAGACTCGTTGGACAAGCCATGTGCTTATTAGGTGAAATTCATTTAATAAAGCTATGAGAGCTTTGGTCTCCAAGTGAGCTAGATTTGTTAGAAGAGTCTTTTAAATAAAAACTCCTAGTGGTTTGGTCATTAGGCAAGCACACTCTCACTGGGAAAAATTTGTGGAATTAAAAACCCGAGAGCTTTGATTGTTAGGCGAGCCTTTTAAATAAAAAAACCTCTCAATGTTTTGGTCCTTGGGCGAGCATATTCTTGTTGGGCGAAATATTTTTATGAAAAACTTCTAGTGGAATAGTTGATGAGGTAATATTTTGTTCGTTGGGCAACTAAAAGTGGTTAGTTGTGTTGATGCCTTTGGTTGGACGACCAAAATGGTAATCGGGTAAACTGCAACATGTGCTTAATTTGGTGGGTGATAAAATATTTTCTTAAATTTGATTAAGCATGTTTCTAAGTATCTCTAAATGTTAAAATTGGTTTATTTTTCACTATATTGTTATATTTGACTAATATATTGTATTTGAACATTATTATAATCTAATGGTTGGTAAATTTTAATTTATGGGTGTTTAAATTGAGTTAGATGTATATGTATGAATTCCATGGTTTCATTAGATTATGGAATGTGTGGATGTTTTGTTATTAGGTGGCGAGAGTCGATGAATGTTCATATGACTTAGTTTGCGATGTGAAAAAATAACTAATTTGGCAGGTCATAAAAAGATTTACCCTATCATATAAGAGGACTTAGTTCTTATGTAGTTGTGTTGGAGAAACAACATAGTGAATATAGTATAACAAGTGCAAATCTCTAAGTCAAATTCAATGCAAGTGAGTTTTAGAAGTAAAGTCAGATGTTTGTCATGTTGATGTCGTTGAGTTATGACATGGGAGGTAGTTATTGGGATTGAGATTTAGACTTAGTTCTAATAAATGTTAACATTTGAATTGAAATTGTATTCATTATAGTAAATGAATGAGATCTAGTTAAAATATGTGTACATAATTGAATTTATACATATATAAGTTTTTGTTTTAAAACTCTAACTTATCCGGTTTTGTGTTTTGTTTATCAATAACTGTGATAATCATATATTACACGAGAGACGAGTTGAGAAATTAAAAAATAATTTTATTATGTTTTGTATATTTACCTTTTCTTAAAATATTTCTATGTATATATCTATTTTAATTTTTTTTGAGAAAAAGGTTTATTTTAAAAAGTTTATTTTCAGAAAATGGTAAATATTAGTATAAATGTGATAATTATTATGGATAAATATTAGATAATATAACTCTAACGATATATATTACAAAATTAATCTCACACTCAATTATACAATCATGATTCATTATATATAACAGATAAATGTATATAATATTTATATTTATAATCTGTTCCATGTTTTGATTCATTATGCATATAATCATTATGCTAAAATTACTATTCACTCAAAATTAACTTGAACCATCTTGCTGCAAATTAACATTTAACTAAAATTATACTTATAAAATGTAATTCATATATCCACTAATTTTTTTTTCAGTGCAAATCAAACAAAAGAGTTTTGATTATGGAGAAAGTGATACTTTTGTTTTGTCTCTATACAATGTGCTGGCGTATCATATTCTGCTTTGAATATCGAAATTTAATATAGTTATGCATTTGATTTGTTCCACACAATCTTTTCCATTGAGTAGAAGCAAAAGACATTTTGTACAGTTGAAGCACTCCTACAAACTTTTTATTTTATCTAAATATTTTCTTTATTCTTTTATTACTTCTAGCTTAGATGCTTAATATTTTGAACTATTTTTATCATATCATGTGTATATGTCAACAAAACACAATCACGTTAAAATAAGTTCAAACTTAACATTATTGGAAAACCTATTGAATCACTTTCAAATTTAGAATACAAGCAAAAATTAAGTTCAAAACTAAATTATTCAACACTTAAAAGATAGAAGCACCTATGTAATCAAATTTAACATTTTGAGCATAAATAAACTTTAACCGTTTTAGTTTAAAAGTCAAAGTACCTTATAAATTTATTAAATTAATTTTATTAAGACTTACCAAGCATTCTCCATGTACGCCTAAAGTACAAAGAGTTTTCATATTATTATAAATTAGTGAATCCGCATTTTTTATTTATTTTTACTATTACTATATATATATATATATATTTAAATATAAATCCTCTCGTATTTATATGTATGAGAGATATGTTATTAGGGTTCAAGAGATTTGAGGAATGAGAGAGATAAATAAGAGAAAAAAAATTAAAAAATTGTTCTACATTCAAAACTGTTTTTGATAACTGCTTTAAATAGGAGAATCAATCTCTACATTCTCCTGCCAGTTAAGTAACTACAAATAAAATAAAACTAATGTACCAATCTCTCCACTTTTAAGTTAGAACAAATAAAATAAAATTTTAAAATTAAAAAACTGCTTATTTAATAAAGAAGAATATCAGTTTAAAACAGAAAAGTAACCAATATCTCCACTCTCCTGCCAGTTAAGTTAAAATTAACGTACAAATCTCTCCACTCTCCTGTCAAATAAAATAAATAAAAATTAAAAAAATGTTTTATTAACTTCTAAAATTATAAAATATCCAAATAACTAAAATAAATTAATAAAACAAAATATTAAATAAGCATAAAATAGGAAAATAATTTAGAGCGGTTAATAAATGTGGAGAATCTCCCATTATATATAAGCATATATATAAGCATAGATAACTTATAATTAATAATGTTATGTTCTAACGTAATAATGTGTATTGATGATTACTTAATCGAATTTAATGAGTATATACCTTTGTTGATCATGATTCATGAGTGATACCTTTGTTGACCTTCTTGGATCATAAGCATCTTCAATTGCGGAATGCTTGTGTCATTAACATTTGACTTCTTTGAGATGCAATTTTTTGGTAATCTAAATTTCATATTTTTCTATTATTTTTGTTATTAAAAATTATGTTCGGATTTTTTTTAATAATCATGCACTCTAGGATAATGATTTCCATAAAAGGATGATCTCATAAAAAAAACAATAAATTCTTCATTGTGTATATATATGATCATACCATTTATTTGAAAATGCATAAATTTATTTAGTCTTTATTAATATAAAAGTTTGATTCCTATATTTATTTTAATATTTTTTTACAATAGATATAATATAAAAAAATAAGTTTGATGTCATGAAATAGTCTCATTATGAATGCTAATATCTTTTTTTTGGGTGGCAATGCGGGCTGGCCCGCCACGCATAGAATTTGTGGGTTGATTTTTCCAACCCGTCCCGCATAAGGGTTGGTCCGTGGGCCAGCCCGCATAAGAAATATTTATTAAAAAAATAATTTTTTAAATAAAAATTTGATTTTTTTTTATTTAGATGCATTAGGTAGATGATTTCATAATATTATTTCGATAAAACATGCGTAGTAAGATGTTATTAAAAATTTTGGGATATAAAATATAAGGCTACATGAAGAAAATATAGGGATGTGAAAAAAAAAGTATACATTTTAAAGTTATGCGGGTTATGCGGGCCAACCCGCTCCGCCCCGCACTTGGCCCGTGCGGGCTACGGGTTATACGGGGCGGGCCTAAGCGGGCCAGCGGGTTGAAATAAGCAACCCGCCCCGCGTTTTTTTCAGCGAGCCGCGGACCCGCACGGCCCGCCCCACTTTACCATTCCTAATTTTTTTAATAAAAAAAAATTGCGGTATAAGATATTTTGCTTTTAGAGGATCTAATTATAATTTTAGAACATTTCTACTCGGAGATGTTTTGGAAATATTTTGGATTGCTTAGAATAACTTTTTTTTACTGGAGTTGTGTGATGTGATAGTCTACATTTAAAAATAATAATCAGTTATTTAATTAAGGTTTAATTCTCTTGTAAATTTGATTATTTTTAATCTAAGTTCTTAATGAAAATAATTTATTTTATTAAGTATTTAAATTTTTTTATATTTTTTATTTGAATATTTTCAATCTAAGTTCTTAATGAAAAAAAATTGTTTTATTAAGTATTCAATTTTTTTTATATTTTTTAATTGAATCTTTGTGGTTTAATTTTGTTGTCATTAGGATAAAGTGAATATTACTTTGCATTGTTAATGTCCATGTGTTTTTAAATGGAAAATAAAAAAATAATATAATTAAGTTTTAAATCTCATAAATTGAATATGTTTAATTGAGTTTATATTAAAAATTTGCTTTATTAAGTGTTGAAAATCTCTATATTTTTCAATTGTATCCTTGTCGTGAATTGAATATGGTGACCATTTTGATTTGTAGCCTCAAACAAAACACCATCTAAATGAAAGGACTAATTAACTTTTTTTTTTGTTGAAGTTTTTGACAACTAAAGTTGGAAGGTTTTAGCTTTTATATCTTTGAAAATAACATTTCAAGCTAAATTTTTAACTTTGCATTTAAAAAATAACATCATTTTAAAATAGGTTTTAAATTATTTAAAAAAATAATTTCAAAATAATAAATTTGATTATGAAAGTGTTCTAGAATAAATAATCTAAACTAGTTAAATATTAATTGGATTACCCATTCTAGAATTTATTCTATCATCACTAGCAGGAACATAGGCGCTCCTGCCCATGTGCATCCGCATTTTTGTATGTATGATAGATATGTTATTGGATTTCAAGACATTTGAGAAATAATAGAGATAAACTAAGAGAGAAAAAAATTGAAAAAAACTACTTCTACAACTGTTTTAATTAGGAGAATCAATCTCTTCACTCTTCTGCCAGTTAAGTGACCAAATAAAATAAAATTAATGCACCAATCTCCCCACTTTTCTATGAGTTAAGTAAAAATAAATAAAATAAAATTAAAAATTAAAAAACTGCTTATTTAATAAAGAAGAATATCAGTTTAAAACAGACAAGTAACCAATCTCTCCACTCTCCTGGTAGTTCGTGATAACAAAATAAAATTAACTTATCAATCTCTCTATTCTTCTATCAGTTAAGTGAGAACAAATAAAATAAAATTTTAAAATTAAAAAACTGTTTTATTAACTTCTAAAATTATAAAATGTAAAAATAATCAAAATAAATTAATAAAACAAAATATTAAATTAGAATAAAATATAAAAAATAATTTAAAACAGTGAGATCTTTATATAGGTATAAATTTAATAATGAGGTTTATCATAAGCGCATTTAGATTGCCTAATTCAGAAACCTTGGGATAATTTTTTTTAAGCCCTAGGATTTTTAAAAATGTGATGCAAAAAGAATATTCCTTAAATAATGGGCCGAAAAGGAGAACATGTAAAAATGCAAAAAGGTGAGTCTCTCCCTTGTTTATGAATAAATAAAACCATATCAATTTCAACCTTCACTTCATTATCTTTTAAAATTATTTTTTATTTTAGATTTAAAAATTCAAAATGTAAAAAGTATAATTTCTAAAAAAAATTGAAACACAACATCTGAAAATATCTTTAAAAAAGTTATAAAAGTAAAAAATGTATTAAAGAATCCAATTTTAAAAAAAAAATTAAAAAAAGTTTCATATATTTTATTATCACATTATCTTTTTATTTAAGGTCATTTTCGTAATTTAAAAAAATTGATGAATACAAATTCCGATCGCATTATACTCTGTTTCTGTTTTGGTGCAAGTGATTCAACCAAAACTGGTTCAGCACAAAGAAGTAGTTCCAATGACCGGTAACGAGTTTCGCTTCTTCTTGTCCTGCGACATCAATCTTCCCGTCACTTTCCGCGTTGAGCGTCTCGAAGGCAGTTTTTCCCTTTCCAAATTCCCCGATTCAGGTTTCTTTCACACTCTTTTCTAATTCCTCATATCATGATTCAATTCCCCAATTATCTGCTCTCAGTTTCAGTACTTCTGCAATCTCAAATGTCCATCAATTAAACTCCATGATTCTGCACTTCACACTTTAGTGTTATTTGCTTATTGCAGAAAATGATGACCCCACGGAGAATATAATCCCGGAGTTGTATGTGGAGTGTGCGTTGTACATTGATGGTGCGCCGTTTGGCCTTCCCACCAGAACCAGGTTTTATATTTTTAATTGTGCTATTTTGATTCCTGTATATACTTCACACGTGACGCAACTTTGGTATCAAAGTTTAAAGAATGCTAGGATAACACTTTCAATAAACTTTAATCAAAGGGAGAAAATGCGTTAGAAAGCCAGTGTTAGAGAGTGTGTTCCCATCACTGTAACCTTGCTAGTATGTACTGGAGGAATAAATTTTATGGGATGACATTTGTTTTGCTTATTTAAAGATTTGGATTCAATTGGGTGGGGTTTGTTAACCAATTTTTGGAATGTTTTACCCAATCGGCAATTTGTCAATAGTTATAATATTACATTGAAATTTTAATGTATTTGAGAATTTTGATATTTTTAAATTATCTGGTGAAGGTTGGAGTCCACTGGACCACCATTTTGTTGGAATGAGCTCATCACTTTAACAACTAAATATCGAGACTTAACTGCTCAGTCACAACTCACCTTCACTGTAAGTTGCAAATTTAGCTTACAAGTTTATTTATGCTTCCTTCAAGTAGTGATAGAACAAAACTTGTTTTGTGCCAACTATGAATTGTTGCAAGAACTAAATTCTGGTTATGTCTGAATTTTATTAGCTTCCGTTCTACCAAAATTTTGCTTTAAAGTGCGGGCTTCATTATTTCGGTAATGTTGATGTATGGATAATAGGTTTGGGATGTTTCACATGGAGAAGGATTGATTGGAGGAGCTACAATTCTTCTCTTCAATAACAAAAAGCAACTCAAAACTGGGAAGCAAAAACTTAGGCTTTGGACAGGAAAAGAGGCAGATGGAACATATCCTACTAGTACACCTGGAAAGGTAGTGAATGTTTTTAAACACGCATGAGTGCCGTTTTTCTTTTTGGTTTAAATTTTGATGAAATCTTTCTGTCTTATAAAACATACTTTGGTGGTTTGTCATCATTAGGTTCCCAGGCACGAACGTGGGGAGTTGGAGCGTTTGGAAAAGCTTGTGAACAAGTATGAACGAGGCCAAATTCAGCGAGTAGACTGGTTGGACCGCCTCACATTTAGAACTATGGAGAGAATCAAGGAACGTGAAAGCTTGAAAAATGAAAGTTCTCATTACCTGGTTGTAGACTTCTGTAGTTTTGAGCATCGAGTTGTTTTTCAGGTATTATTGCATCTTAGTTGTGTCATTTCCCATGGTATTAGTCTCACAAAATTGCCTGTGGTATACTTGGTTAACGAACAAAAGTATATATATTTTTAGTAAAATGTTAACATGGTATACTGGTCCTCCCTCCCCTTATTTGAAATACTCCGGCACAAAATGGTTTTGTATTTATGATCTCTGGGTTTAGTGTAGCAACCTATGTAGCACAGACACTAACACGGATACTGATATGACACATAGACAGAGACGGAGATACGTATAATCTCTAAAATGTAGGACACATGAACACAAATATATATATTGTTGCATAATCAGGAGAATTATGCTGTAATTAAGTGCAGATTCCATTTTATATTTATTAGGAGAGATTTGTTAGTGATTTGATTTTATTTGATTTGTACAGCTTTAAACAACCATTATAATTGTCTTTTATTACCTATTATTTCCTTCCTTAAGTAGATTGTAAAACAGTCTATAAATAGAGACTGTAATCACATTTGTAAGACACATCAGAAATACATTCCTTCTATTTCTTTCTATTCCTTTCAACTTGGTATCAGAGCCATTTCGAGCCTATCCTAGCGAGTGTTTGTGTTGGGCCTATCGTGCCACCCGCTATCGGGCCGCTATCGGACCACCCATAATATATTGTCCCACGCACGAGTTGGCAGTCTCGGCGTGAGGGGGGTGTGTTGGAATCCCACATCGACTAGAGATTAGAGCCTTTCATTGTATATAAGTGGGTGCAAACCTCAACCTCATGAGCCGGTTTTATGGGGTTGAGTTAGGCTTAAAGTCCACTTCGTAATATATATATTATATAATTATGAATTATATAAATTAACAATAAAAATTTATGTACACAACTATGTTTTAGTTTTTTTTTGTAGTAGAAAGATAATAAAAATTTATACAATAAATTTGAGTTTTTAGAAAATTATGTATTTTTCATTTTTAAAATTGTGTTAGAACCGTGTTAAAATTGTCACAAATCCAACAAATATTTTTTTAATTGGACACTTTACGGATAAGTTTCATATGAGTCTCTTACGAGTGTCGGTGTCCGATACGTGTATCCGACACAGACAAACCATTTAAGAGGCGTGTCCGAGTCTTGTCATCCCTAAAATGCAGTCTTGGGTTTGCATGCAACTTATATTATAAAGAATGTTAACACTCGATGCATAGACCATCTAAGTTATCAATGTATCCTACCCTGCATACTGCTGTAAAGTTATCAGTTTACCAGGGGACCCCTGAACTTATTGATGCAGTTGTTGTTATTCTTCAAGAATATAATAAACGCTGATACATATCTTACATGTGCATTAACTCTTATTTCTTACAAAATGTAGGAATCAGGTGCAAATTTTTTGTTGCCATCTCCTATAGCTTCAACCAATGATATTGTTATTGTCTGGGATCCAGAAGTGGGAAAGATAAATCCCTCTGAGCACAAACAGTTAAAGCTGGCTAGGAGTTTGACTCGTGGTGTCATAGACAGGGATCTGAAGCCAAGCTCAAATGAGAGGAAGTAAGCTTAAACTTTTGTAGAAATGTAATTTCCCTGTTATATCAATCAGATTAATGTTGGAAATGATTTACCTCCTCAGAATTTGAAATGATTAATTTGTTCAGTGACACACACATATGCACATATGTATGTTACACCCATTATTTCTTCACACACCCTCTCTCTCTGCCTATAACTAATTTTTCTCTTACAAGACATCCTATTAACATAATAATAAACAACACATAAAAGTTATAGCTCTTTGGCGCAATTCAAACCATAGTAGCCGACAATTAGCAATCTTGGTGATCCATCTAACACAATAAAACATTTACAAAATTAAAATAGATTGAAACATATATAGAGTTCACATTAGTACATAATTGCAACATGTATCAGTTTACAAGGAATGCAATGCAAACATCAAATCATTAATCAATCAATCAATCATGAATAAAACATAATACAAAGGCAAAAGGAATGAGTGAGTAGTTCTTATATTTGCTATGAAAAATATTGAATGCCTAAGAAGAAATTCAAACCATGAAAAGGGACTGACAGTTTTCAAATAGATGCACAACAGTGGGAACTAACTTGTGACAAATGATAGAAATTTACTTAAATGCAATAGCAAATGGATGGGAGAAGAATTGGAGTTGAAGTTTCTCAGTTGAAGCTTTGGCAGGTTGAGAATTGGACATGACAGCAAGAAGAATGATAGGAGAAGAAATGAGTTACATAGGCGAAAAAGCAATTAGGTCAATTTATTCAAACTAATTAAAATGTTTAGATTGACACTTTCCCTCTTCTCCAAATCCCCCCAATATTGGAGGAAAGCCAAAATTAGATTAGAAGGGATTTTGCTCCCTCCATTCCTCTTCCCTTCTCTTAAATAATGAACCAAACAAAAAAGGTTTACAAAATCCTGACCTTCCCTCCCCTCCATTTCCTTCCAACCAAACACTATGCTACAGAAAGAGGATATGTTCATAGCAGATTTGATGCAACGCTTCAAATACACGTGGACATTTTGTTATGTAATAATGTCAGTGTCATTGACCATAGTTCTTAGATTACCACATTTTAATGGTGGGTGGTTAAACTAAATGATTTCAGATTTAACTAGGATTTTATTTAATAATTTAACTTCAGTAAAACAATTTTGGTCTGATTTGTCCAAGGAAATTTGCAATTGAAAAGGAAAATGTATTTATGTGAAAGTGAAAGAATTGAAATAATGTATTTCTTTCCAGGACCATGTGCTTCTTCCGTTTTGAAGGGATCTAGACCATATTTCTGTTTGATAAATGAAAATTTAATTATTAGGATTCTTTTCTTATTTGTCTAGTTTTAGCTGTAAGTACTGGGATTTTTTTTATTAAGAGTTAGTATTATCTCTTCTGACAAACCTTTTTCATTTCTCTAATTGGTTTTGTTATGAATATCATTTTCTTCCCTCTATAATATTGTACTTCTTTTCTTTATCATATAAATCATTCTGTAACCTTTTTATTTGATCCTTTATGTCAGGTCAATTCAGAGAATACTAAAATATCCACCAACAAGGACTTTGAGTGGTGATGAGAGGCAGCTCTTGTGGAAATTCCGCTTCTCTTTGATGTCTGAAAAGAGGGCTCTTACAAAGTTCCTTCGTTGTGTTGAATGGAGTGATGTTCAGGTCAGCCTTTATTATTGTGGAAATTAGTAACAGATATTATGATAAATGATTTTTGGTATGTTGTAGGAGTGGTACTTAAATGTATGTTAGGTTTTCTGAAGTAGTTAATAAATAAATAGTGCATTCTGCACCGATTCTCCACTTGTAGCAGCTGTGATCATATCTCACACATTGTGTATTGGCTATGTTTATTTAATCAATTAGAAAGATCAGTGCATATTTCCTTTAGAAAAATCTGTTTTCAAAAGGGTATTAGTGTGACCATTTACTCTAATTATCAAATGTGGGGTATAATACCGCATTAATCAAGAAAGACTCTAAGTGAAACTCTAATAAGGATCTAGATCTAAATGGCTTTGCTGTAGTGGCTCTTGATGTAACACATTTTCATTATCTTATCTTCCTATCTCTATTTCATTTCTTTTTTCCCCCTTGAATTCTTATTGCTAAAAACGTGGTATAGTTTTTCATTTTATGATGCTGTTTTTATCCAGGAAGCAAAACAAGCATTAGAATTGATGGGCAAGTGGGAAATGATTGATGTTTCTGATGCACTGGAACTTTTGTCTCCTGTTTTTGAAAGTGAAGAGGTAATTTTCAAGAGAGATCTTTGGGAAAATTGTAACCAATATGGGTGTATGTGTACAGAGAGAAATCTAAGCATTAATCATGAATGTAATGCCCTCAACACATTAATAACGGAATACACTTATTATCAACATACTTAACTATCAGTATCAACAGACATAGTGGTAAGAACCAAGAAAGTTTCCTTTAGTTTTCCCACATTATTATTAGTTTGAAAAAGAAATTTTACCAGATAGCAGAGAAGAGTATTACAACTAGAGATGAGGGGGGAGAATAATGTATCTTCCTTAACTGAGAAAAGAAATGTAGCAAATCAGCCCAATCTCTCTGTACCTTAGAAATTTCCTTGATACAACCATGAATTGAACAAAACCAAAGAAAGGCATAAACATAGCATTCCAATACCAAGTGTAGGAACAAAGATGACATTGCACTCCCTGCCTTACTGTTGTTATAGATGTATGACTTAATATTGCAACTACTTTTTCATTCAAATGGAGAAATTTGTACATCTTTGAAGAACCAAATGAGGGCATTTATAACGGCTTCATTTCAGGTCCGTGCTTATGCAGTTAGTGTTCTTGAAAGAGCTGATGATGAAGAGCTTCAGTGCTACTTGCTTCAATTGGTTCAGGCTCTTCGGTTTGAGCGTTCTGACAAATCTCGTCTTTCACATTTCCTTGTCCAACGTGGTAGGTGCACGAGAGTTTAAAAGCTATTTCAGGTGCTGATTCTAGTTAAATCTGATTTTTTTCTGAAAGAAACCTGAATTTTGTCAGCATTATGCAATATTGAATTGGCAAGCTTTCTTCGCTGGTATGTGGCTGTTGAACTTTATGATCCTGCATATGCCAAACGATTTTACTGCACTTATGAGATTCTGGAGGAGAATATGATGAAGGTTTGGAGTCAATTTTCTTAATATGTACCCATTTACTTTACAAAGTTTTGCTTCTGTGATGCTTATTATCATGATGAATCATTTTTCCACTTGTCTACATTGGGAAAATATTATTTCTAAAGATTGCATGTTGTGGCTTCATTTGTACTCCTATTGTTAGAGATGCTACATCAACTAGAAATATAGTTAAATTATAGTATATAAGTGGGTGAAAATCTCACCTTATAAGTAAGTTTTGTAGGATTGAGTTAATAATAAACCTACTTTCTAATATGGTATCAAAGTTTGCCTATCTTAATGAAGATTGTTGGACACTCAAGATGTTAAGTCCTTGTTGTGAGGGGGTGTCTTACAAGTCAGTTTTGTAGGGTTGAGTTAGACTAAACTCATTTTCTAATACCTAATACCTACTGTAGAAAACATTTTCATATTTCACCATATTTTAAAATTGTTTCACTCTATGAATAAGTAGATTCTTTAATGTGTCATCATGGTTTCATCTGTGTGGCTTAATTTTGGAGTAATTCATTCTCGAACATCGGAACATGACAATTATGCTCATTTGTCTTAGATGGCAGCTGGTGTGAATGGAGAGGAAGATGGGTTTAAACAGTGGCAGAGTTTGGTACGCCAGACTGAATTGACAGCTCAGTTGTGTTCGATCACTAGAGATGTAAGGAATGTTCGTGGTAATACACAGAAGAAGATTGAAAAACTTAGACAACTACTTTCTGGTCTTCTCAGTGAACTTACCTATTTTGACGAGGTAGGTATAAATAATCTAACATGAAGCTGTATGCATTTATTGTTTTCACCTCTTACTTTCTTCAATTAATGATTAATGTTGAACAAACTATTAATTTCCACAATTTATTTTATTTTCAATAGTTGTATATAGTGAATTTGTTGAAGTCATTAAAATGTATGTTTATTGTTGCTATGTTTTACTTGTAGCCAATACGATCACCTTTGGCACCTGGTGTCCTCATTAGTGGTATTGTACCTTCAGAGTCATCAATATTTAAGAGTGCACTGCATCCTCTGCGCCTTACTTTTAGAACAACAAATGGTGGAACTAGTAAAATTATATTTAAAAAGGGAGATGATATTCGGCAGGACCAGTTGGTATTCCTACTTATCCTTTTTCTGTCTCATTGTTATGCATGCAAATGAGTACATGCGTGCATTGACGCACCAAATATACATGTTTTTCCATGTTCTCATTCACGCACATGATAGATATTCAGAAAACACGAGTTCAATTATATAAATGTTGGTTTTATGTAGGTTGTTCAAATGGTATCCCTAATGGACCGATTACTTAAGCTGGAAAATCTTGATTTGCACCTCACACCATACAAGGTGCTAGCAACTGGACAAGATGAAGGCATGTTGGAATTTATTCCATCTCGTTCATTGGCCCAGGTATGGTGATTTATGCTTTTTAAAAGCTGTTTCTTGTATTAGCATGTTGCTGCTTCTTTTCATAGCTGAAGATTTCTTGCATTGACATATAGTAAGGGTTTAAGTTTGATACATCAAGTGTTAATTTCTTAACATTTAGTTATAAGTTGTAGCATATTTACCTTTTTTAACTGACAAAGATGCTGGAGATCTGACACTGACTAGTGATATGACTAAAATAAAATGTATAAGTGTAGTGCCAATTTCATCTTACAAATCAGTTTTATGGTGTTGAGTTATGTTCAAATTCAAGTTATAAGAAAAAGGCTTGTTAATTTAATGCTTTTGGTCTATGTTTTATGAATCTTGTTTTATCTTTACTTTCATATCTGCTTCTACACTGAATTATTTTATATTATTGGTTGAAGGAGTTGAAAATGATTCATTGACTTAGGCATCATAACATTGTAGAAAATATTAAAATATCTGGAATTTTGTAGCTGTGTTTTAGCCTGGTCACTTGATTTATGTATAAGTTTATATGTTTAGTTGCTAATATTTCTGTGAGAGATTTTATTTTATAGTGTTCTAAAAAAGATCACGTTGGGAATAAGAATTCAAATACCTGTCAGGTTGCTAATTGATATTGGATATTGAAATTTACTAATAACATATTTGCTTAGCTCTTTAGTTTTTTATATTAAATAAATGATCATGTTGGTTGTAGGATGCACAATCTTGTAATTGCTGTACTAATATATAATCTTTTCTTGACTAGATTTTATCAGAGCATCGTAGCATCATAAGCTATTTGCAGAAATTTCATCCTGATGACCATGGGCCTTTTGGAATCACAGCCACCTGCCTTGAAACTTTTATAAAAAGCTGTGCTGGCTACTCTGTTATCACATATATACTTGGTATCGGAGACAGGTGATTGCTAATTTTATTCATCACACACCATTTTACATCCAACTATTTAAGCATTGATATGTTGTTTGATACTTCTAATTTTGTTATTGTGATGTGCTGGTGTGATCACGTGAGCAACCTCCCCCATGGCCGCCACCCCCAATGAATTTGGGGAATTGGTTGTTAGAGAGTTGGGTGGGTGTGAATGTGAACCAAGGATAGTTGTTCTTTTGGGTGTTTTATGGTCTATTAGCTATCAGAAATTTCACAACCAGGATGAAAAGGTTGGACTTGTTATTATGAAATTATCTGCATGTCTTGGTTCTATGACTTTAACATCTTCAAGAGATTTTTGTCTTTAGTCCTTACACCAGATACGTTGCTTTGGCTTTGTTAGAAATATAATAAATATCTAGAGATGTATGTAAGAATAAAATCTCCTATAATTATTTTTATTTATTGTAATCAACTTTATAAGATGAACTCTAGTCCATACAATCGTTTTCAGAATCTTTCCCATTTATTTTTCTCTTTCAATTGGCTTTTTGACAATCTGATCATGCTTATACTGAAGACCTTCATTCATTTTAAGAGTAAATGCCCTGTTCACCCCTTCCTCGATAATATTCTACCAATTGATCCTTAAAGATAGTCAACCAAATTCCTCAAGATTACAAATGTGGGACACTTCAGTTCATCAGTTATTCTCCGCCTATTTTATAGTACATAAATATTCCATAAATAAGTGAATGTGTAATAATTTAGTCTAAGTCTTTGGAAGAAAATCATTACTGGCCCAAATTACTCCCCTGAAATATTGACTCAAATAAATGAATGACTAAAATGTGCTATTTTTGTAATCTCGAGGAACTATTTGGTATTTTTTTCATCAGACACTAAATTGGGTTGAGTGTTTTTTTTTTCAGGAACTGGGTATTTACTATTATTTTATCGTACTATATTTTTTTACTGTTCCACTGTTTCATCAGATTTTGAAGAGGATGTATCACCCTCTTTTATTGTATTTTATTGGTAGGAACTGGGTATTTACTATTATTTTATCGTACTATAGTTTTTCACTGTTTCACTGTTTCATCAGATTTTGAAGAGGATGTATTACCCTCTTTTATTGTATTTTTTGGTAATCAAATTTCATAATTTATTGAAAACATTTAGGTACTTCACTTAGTTTGGTAATGTTTGAATAGTTGTGAGAGGCTAAGTTTCATTTCTGAATGTTTACTGTTATAGTAAGATGTGTCTAGAACTATAAGGATGGCTGCAAGGTTTTCAGAAAGCCATTAGAGAATTGAAGAATAGGGATTGGACAATCTTGTCCAAACATACTTTAAGGAAGGGGATGGCCCTGCTGATTGATTTGCAAATTATAATTCATCTCATGATGAAAGATTGAAGACGTGGACTGCATGCCCAGAACAGTTACAACCTTTGCTGGTAGCTGATAGGATGGGTATTGGCCATGTTAGGAGACGAGTTTTTGTGTTCTCTGTCTTTGTCTTTATATTTTCCTCGTAAATAAAAAAACAAGCAAATATCCAATTAGCTGCAGAAACTGAGTGGGAGAGAGAGGTTTAGTGGGTGAATCTGCTTATTGATCTTGACCTGGAACATGTTGAACAACTAACAGCTTGCTGAAAACCTTTTCACACACAAAAAACAGGTCAAACTCCATATGCTTGGTCCTGGCATGGTCAACATGATTATGAGTGAGGGAACTGCACGATGATGTGACACTGAACCTGTGGAGTCAGGGAAGAACTGCATGTTCGATGAGCTGAGTCTGAATCCGTGATAAGTTCAGTCCTCAAGAAAATCCTTAAAATACCCCTGTAATGTTAAAACTTAAAAATTAAGAGCATCTTCAGGGTTTTGGGAGACTGCCCTATCATGGACAATTTGCACGCACGGGCTGTGATCTGTAACACTATATTGGCTGCAACAGCTGTGACACCAAACATGATTCTACAGTGTTCAAATAGCTGCCACTGGCCACTGTGCTGCTATAGCGTGCTTTTGGAAACCTAGGTTTCCACTGAACAACGGCCCCCACTCATTCCATCAATTAAAGAAGATAGAGGCTAAAATGGGGAAAAGGGGTTGAAAATAAATGAACCAGGCTCTCAACCAGTTTCTAAACGAAAGTTATTCCTATTATTTGGTTATCAAGTGCTGCTGCCATTTGTCTATCTTATACATATAACTAACACAAATGATTCCAAGATTGTTTCCCCATTTTCAAGTGAAGAAAGATAATAAGATTAGATTACATCACATTATTCTAAATTTTAGATTTTGTCCCTATTTTGACGGAACTTTAATTTTTTGGGCAGGCATTTGGACAATCTCCTCCTTAGAAATGATGGAGGTCTTTTCCATGTCGATTTTGGTTTTATTCTTGGGCGAGATCCTAAGCCATTTCCACCTCCAATGAAGCTTTGCAAGGAAATGGTTGAGGCAATGGGTGGAGCTGAAAGGTACAGTTCCCATTGATGATTCACTTTATATTCAAGGTTGTTGTGATTTGTAGCTTAAATTGTGAGATAGTGATTGATTTCTTTGCCATGCAGCCAATATTATACAAGGTTCAAGTCCTATTGTTGTGAAGCATACAACATTCTTCGCAAATCCAGTAACCTAATTTTAAATCTATTTTACTTAATGGCGGGTTCCAATATTCCTGACATAGCTTCTGATCCTGAAAAGGGGATTCTTAAGGTGAGATTCCTCATTATTTAATAAATAGGTAAATAAACTGTTAACTTTTTCTTATTCCTTCACATTATGGATGTACAGCTTCAGGAGAAGTTTCGGTTGGACTTGGACGATGAAGCTAGTATACATTTCTTCCAGGATCTGATTAATGAGAGTGTGAGTGCATTATTCCCTCAGATGGTTGAGACTATCCATCGTTGGGCTCAATATTGGCGGTAACCCCAATATTTATTGGGTGTTATTACACTGACCAATTAATCAGGTATTTTTTATTACTATTCTCAGGAAGACGGGTAGAACCCAAATGTTATCTTTGACCGACTTAGTATTAGTATACAACTGCTTGTTTTGATGTATGGCTTTAAGCTCTTAATTTAAATCATAATCATTCCAAAGCACCTTCCGTTAGCTCTTAAAAGTGCGACGCTGACATATGATTATCGGTAACTGATTGGAACGTCATAGTAGCTGCAATTTTCAATTCTTCAAGGTTGTTTCTGTCAAACAGAAAGATCTCATCTACTGAAAACCTGTGCATGCTAGACAAATTGAAATACAAGTTATTTTAGGTTTCTTTCTCACACTATATCTCCTGTTTCCAGAACCTGATGCTGTCTTTAGGCTTTTAAGCAGCTGAAATAAAGTATGCTTTGGAATTCAACAATCAGAGAAAGCCCTGACTGCAGATGTATATATGGACTTCTAATTTCTAAACTAATTATTCTTAATGTAGTGTGATATTGTTGGCAACAATGTAAATAAAATTAGTTTTCTTTCATTCTTCTGGTTACTGTTTTTATTTTTTTTATCAGCAATAAAATTCTGGTTACGGTTGCATCAAGGCGTCACCGTAAGTTATAAAATGCTTATCATACCAATGTTCGTTTAGGTCAAATTGATTCTGCCATTTGTAAATAAACCCTCTTACATGCTCATAGTCTATAGTTCGATGTATGTGTAATGTAAATAACTTTAGCTGTGATGTTTGCCAGTTAAGGTGTTCATTACTTTAGGTCAATCCAACCAATCAGATACTCTAAACCAAACCAATTAAATCCAGTGGTCATTGGTTCGAATATGTATTTATCATATACAAATCCAATTATTAACTATTATATGTGAAGTTGTATCATATAATTAAAGGTACTTCCTGAAAAAATATACTAATCTGCTAAATTTATTGTTTTGGTTAGATCCTTTAGCATTAAACTACTACCTACGAGTTCAATTTATAGAGTTGGTAAGAAATTAGATGTTAGGTACCTTTTTCGGTGTTCTCAGTAACTAAGATAAGAAACTATTATTATTATTATTATTAGCGGGAAGACAGTTTGTATCTGTATTCTTTTATTTTTATCATTACATCATTTAATGATATCATTAAGTAATAAACTAAAAATTCATTATCAATTATTCAATCAACATTAATCATAATTATTCAATCAACATTAATCATGAAAAATATTATATACAAAAGAATAAAATATAATGAAATGTGCTTATTTTTTCTTTGCCTTAGACTCGCAGAGAGACTTAGTCAAATTGTTTTTATCTTTTACTACTACCGTCAACCACTTCCTCTCCATATACTCCATCACCGTCACCTCCCTTATTTTTAACCCTCTCAAACAAATTCCAAAATGAATCATTTTTTTTCTATTCATATATTAATCATGAGTAATATGTCATTGAATGACTATTTTATTTTTATCATTACCATATATATATATTTTATATATTAAAAATAATTATAAACTTATGTATATTCGTATTTTGAAATCAATTTGTCTATATACATATGTTCTAAAAATAAGAAAAAAAAATACTAATTTGAAATTTCTTGATTTTACATCAATGAATTATATTTTTAGATGGGAGGCATTCACATAATTTACAGGATCTTTTATAATTCACATAATTTAACATTGAAGGATTCTTTATAATTTTGTATAAAATAGCTCATCCATAATGTCTTGAGTTTTTAAAAACTACAAATTTTATTTATTATTTTATTCCTTGCATATTCTTATTAACATTAAAAAAAATAAAATTATTATAATTGTTAAGTATTATAATTATAACTTACTTGATATAACTTTATGTATGTAGATTAAATATTAATAATATATAAAACAGGGTTATAAATTTAGGTTTTAACATTATAAAGTTATGTTATTATGTTTTTATATTATTTTATGTGTTATTTAGTTATTATCATTATTTTTAATATTTTAATATTAATTCAGCGTTATTATAATTGATGCAATGTTTGATGCTAATAAATGATTTTCAATTTCTAATAAACTATATGTACAAATGACTTAAATCATAATGAGTATTACCTTAGTCAAAGTTTTGCTACACATTATTAAGATAGAGAATGCATAAAGTGGAATTATTTTGAATTTAAAATGAATGAAATGAATAAAAAATAACACAAATTTTTATAATAATAAAATAAAATAAAATAAAATATTAATATAAAAATAAAATAAGAAAAAAATAAAGAAAAGTTAAAGGAATATTATTATTAAAGATATTAATGAGTATTATAATAGTCGCGTATTCAATGTGGTATCTTCTTTTAAGTTTTAAAATAAGATTATTTAAAATAAAAATTCAAATAACATTTTAATAAGATTATTTAAAATATAAATTCAAATAACATTTTGATGTTGAAGTATATTTTAAAAAAGTAGTCTTTTATAAAAAAGAAATAAGTTATAGATTAAGTATTACTTTGTATAAATTTAATTATTTAAAAATTATCTTAATTTCATAAATTTAAATAAAAAATATTATTTAATTTATTTTTTCATCAATAATTTTACTTCAGTCTTAATAGATCAAATTGAGTGGAGGAGTAAAAGGTCCAAATTAAACTAACGGAATACATGTAGTCTAAGGCAGAATCTCCCAGTACCATATAATTTTTTAGGGCGATGAAATTTTTACATTTTACTCCACTTTACATCCACAACAAAATATTAATATTTATAAAAAAAAAATTTATAAAAAAAAAAATGTTCTTAATAAAAATATAAGCAAAATGAAAAATGTTAAAATAATTTTTAAAATTAAAAGAATTAAAAATAATTAAAATATTAATATTTAGTGGGATGTAGAGTGAAGCAATGAGTGGTGTCAAAAAAATATTTTTCAATTTTTTACCTACATCCAACAGTAGTACTATATGTGAAATGTTTTAGATGTGAAATGTCTATTGTATCCTTAGCTCTACTACAGCTAAACGCACACCAAGCACTCACTCCTATGGTGTGTAGGAAAAATTGCCCTAGTCTAATATACTTTTCTTTATTTTTTATAACTGTAAAACAGGTTAAAGGTATGGGCCGAGAAAAAAACGATTTTTTTTAGCAAATGTATTATGTGGAGTAATTTTGGTTTGGTTGCTTTCCCTCACAAATTGCAGAACACAGGACTGGCCGCAAGGAAGTGGAAGAAGGAACTGCACATCCCGTGACTCATTACAGAAACTCCTAAATCCTCTCTTTCTTCCAATTTTCAATGGCCAGCGAGTCGTCGTTTTTGTTTTCCGGCATTCGTTTCGACAGAAAGAAGTTCGGCGCCGATATCGCCAGGTTCCAGGTACCGCTCTCTCTCATCGTGCATACGCTTATTCACTGCTACACCACATACTATTAATAACTGTTATTTTCCGTTGATTTTGAAAAGAAAAAGGAGAGCGATACTGATTCGGTGAAGATTTGGAGCGTTGCCGAAGACGAAAGCGCGAAAACGAGGGAAGCAGTAGAAGAGAAAACAACCTCCACGAAGAAGAGGAAGCGCAAGGGAAACTCTTCCGGTATTCACATTCTCGTGCTTTATTTATCCTATGCTATCTCTTGTATTCAACGTTTCGTATCTCACTTTTGCTTCGTGTTCGTAAATGCATAAAAGAAACTGTTGAAGGATTCAACGTGTTTAGAAATTCCGCATCTGTGGTGCAGTCCAGTGGTGAAGTTCAAGCTGATGAGGAGTCTATTGAGCTGAATAAGAAGAAGAATAAGAAGGAAAAAAATCGTCAACTCGAGGTTCCTTTTCTGTTTTGTGCGATTTGCGTAATTATAAGTGTTAGTAAGTTTGTGCAATGGTTTTATATTTTGAATAATTTTTCAGCGGGACGCGATATTCAGAAAGCAGCACAACATTCATGTCTCTGGTTATAATGTACCGTCTCCTCTTCAAAACTTTGACGAGTTGAAAACAAGGTATCTTTCTTGAGAATGCTATGTTATCTCATTTCAGTAATATCTTTTATTCCCTTTGCTTCTCATTCTCGTATTTGGTTTACAAGAAAGGGAGGATTCAGAATCTTAATGAATTGTTTGCAGATATAACTGTCCATCGTATTTGTTGCGCAATCTGAAGGAGCTTGGATTCAAACTACCAACGCCTATTCAAAGACAAGCTATTCCAGTACTTTTAGATGTATGGATTTTATGTTAATTTACTTGTGGTATAAGTATTTTTCAATTGGTTTTCTGGTCTTTAGAAAACTGTTGCTGAAGTTCGATCATGATTCATATGCAGTTTCTATTGTCCTTGGGATAGGTATTAACTTAATATTGTTTTAACTGCTGTATTTCTTCAATTATTTGGGATAGGGTCGTGAATGCTTTGCGTGTGCACCAACTGGTTCTGGGAAAACCCTTGCATTTGTATGTCCAATGTTAATGAAGCTTAAGGTATTTTGCTTATTTTCTCCACCCGTGTTTGCAGATCACAATGTCCTGTGTACTTGGTTCGTATGATATAACGTCTTTTATGTTTTACAGGACCCAGAAAGAGGTGGCATTCGAGCTGTCATCCTTTGTCATACCCGTGAATTGTCTGCTCAGATATTTCGAGAGTGCAAAAAGCTTGCCAAAAGAAAAAAATTTCGTATTAAGTTAATGACTAAAAATCTCTTAAGAAATGCTGATTTTTCAAAGTTTCCATGTGATATACTAATATCTACACCACTCCGATTACGCTTGGCTATCAAGAAGAAGAAGATTGATCTCAGCAGGTGCGATGATACATTTGTTTTGTTGATTTAAACCTGAAATCCTTAAAATACTAGTCAAGTAATCATTACAGACTTGCAGTATAAGCATCTTTTATCCACAAATATTTTATCTTGAATGCTTATATAGATGGTTTATTGTTACACTCTTGCTCTCCTATTATTATACTGCAGTTTTTTATCATAATAATTGATTGAGCTATGGTTTATTGATTATCAATCAATTGCACATTTGATGCGAAATGGTTTCCTGGGATGGAATGTATGATAACCTTGGGGGGACCATTTTACTGTTAGTATCCATTCCTTTTGATTGTGCTTGTATTAAACGGCATGGTCCAACTACTGTGGGTTTGGTAGATTCTTTTAGATGTATCTTACAATTGTGTCTAGAAAGTCAGTAGCAGATATCTGATAATTTATTCAATAGCTCGTTGTATTGATATTTTTATTTCTTGCAACTATTTTGGGTGCTTCAGAGTTGATTATCTTGTCCTTGATGAATCGGATAAGCTTTTTGAGCCTGAATTATTCAAACAGATTGATTCTGTTCTCAAGGCATGCTCCAACCCATCAATCATACGCTCACTTTTCAGTGCTACTTTACCTGATTTTGTTGAGGATCGAGCTCGAGAACTTATGCATGATGCTGTTCGTGTAATTGTTGGCAGGAAGTAAGTTAAATGCAAAACATTTACAAACATGATACTCCAGAGCATATACTTAATACAGTTTTAGTTATCATTATTTTAAGATGATGTCTAATACTTTTGGATCAGGAATATGGCTTCTGAAACGATAAAGCAAAAATTGGTTTTTACTGGAAGTGAAGAAGGAAAACTTCTTGCAATTCGTCAAAGTTTTGCAGAGGTAAATTGCTAAACTAATTCACTGGATGATAATGCTAGTCAGTCCCATGTTCTTATGCTTCTAGGGGTTGTGTGTCTCGCAGTTAAACATTAGTTGGTGTAGGTATGTTTAAAAGAAATTGGAATTGTCCCTACAATTTACTATTAATATATATTTTCCTATTATTATTCTTTTTTCTAGACTCATTTCTTTACTGATTGTGCGCTGCATGTATGTAATTAAGCATTTTGTTTATTCTAGGTTTGGTGTCAAATAATGTGTCTTGAACTTAATATGGACTTGGAATGTTTAATTATATATCACTTACCTTTGCTTAACTAACTTGCAAAATGCATATAATATTGCAGTCCCTCATATGAGGTATATTGGTATTTTTTAGTTGCTTGCCTTCTGGCCTTCTTATTTGCTGCAACATCTTGTAGAGTCTAAATCCTCCAGTATTGGTTTTTCTCCAAAGCAAGGAACGAGCCAAGGAGCTGTACGGCGAACTTGCATTTGACAACATTAGAGTTGATGTCATTCATTCTGATTTGTCTGAACAAGAGGTAGTTAGAACAACGCAAGATATTTATTTCAAAATACATAGAAAAGTTGCAACATTCCCCTTCCTCTCGAAAAACATCAAAATGAAAAGAAAACGGATAAGTGTGTGACCAAGGTCTGATTTTTAATATTTGAATGAAGATGATATTCCTTATGTTATGACTACTATTTGTTCATATTTCTTTTATCATCGGCATAGGTACTCCAATTCTAAAGCATACTTTTTCATTTAGCAGTTTGTTTTTTTGTGATTTATAAATCTAAAAAAAAATTATGTAGCGAGAAAATGCTGTTGATAACTTCAGAGCTGGAAAAACATGGGTTTTGATTGCTACTGATGTGGTTGCCCGGGGCATGGATTTCAAAGGTGTGAACTGTGTGATCAATTATGATTTCCCTGATTCTGCCTCCGCATATGTCCACAGAATTGGTATGTGCAGCTATATTAATTTTGCTTGATTTAGATTTGAGAAAAGATATTTATAGGAATTACAGTTTGTATTATTCTCATGGAGACTTTTGTTTCCTAAATCCACGTATTATTATTATTATTATTTGTTGACATAATTGTTTTCATTAGGTCGTTCTGGCAGAGCAGGGAGGACTGGAGAAGCGATTACTTTTTACACAGAGGACGACATTCCATTCCTGCGGAATGTTGCTAATCTTATGGCAGCATCGGGCTGTGAAGTTCCATCCTGGCTCATGGAGTTGCAGAAAAAGAAGTGGAAGAAGCACCGACCCAAAAGAGATTCAATCTCCACAAAACCAGAAACAGCATAGAATGGGTGAACATGAGTGTAACCCTGAAATTTCCTGTACTATTTATATATTAGCAGGCCTGGCCAGGCAACACTGTGTTAAGATTTTTTCGTTACCCATCCCCAAAAGTTTTAACACCATGATGAAAAGGGAAGGGAGTGGGGTAGGAATGTGACCGAGAGAATCACGTTTTAGGTTAATTAAGTGCAGAAGCTGGCAGTGTTGCCTAAAGTCTAAACCATGTCATAGACTGCCGAAAATATCTTCCTACAGCTCTTTGAGGCCATTTTTCGAACAGTTGTATGCAAAAGAACTGCATTCTAAAATTTGAAATTGAGTTTGGAAAAGGGTGTATGCGCACTAATGACACATGAAAAAATAGTTTAATAAATAAATGCAGAAAATTCGCCTTCCAAATTAAAGTTTCCTACAGTAAAACAATATAACTGAAAATAACGTACCTCGAACGAAAATCTCTACTATCTGTATAAAACACAAGTAGTAAGCAACACTTTGTTCCTTTCGTGTGTTACATTGTCTAAACCAAAGAACCATAATAATGAATGATTTTATATTCTCCGTTTTTATATTTGTTTTGAAATTAAGATAAAACATTTTCTAAAACTACTCTGGCATGGTACAACACATTCTTTATGGATGGATGGGTGCCATCCCAACTGCTATTTGGTGTAGATAACAACCCTTGGTCGCACACTATCTCTTTTTATGCTTATTTTTATTATATTACTTTTACTTTAAGGGACAACCAAGTGAAGCCACCCTCCTATGAAATGCCTCCATTGTATATTGCTTTATCTTCCTTTGTACTCTTGCTGGTTTTGGTGGGAGCATTTTCAATTGTTTTGAAATGGAGGAAGAGTAGGAGACCATCGAGTGCTGTTGGCCCTGCATTCACATCATCTCTGAACAAGAGATCAGGTATACTTTTGAAAATATTTGTCACATTTAAAAATAGTTTTATGATGTTTAAATTGGCAGAATCTTTTGTTTGGTTATTAGTAATTTATTGTTTACACAACTACGCCTTTTGCCTGCATAGTTTTTCTCTGGTTGATTGTGGCTGCTTTTGTAGTTTTTTTTTCTTACTTTCTATGCTACTCTTGTAATGTGAACTGTCACTTCTCATTTGTGTTACATTTGTACTACACACCAATTAGGTTGTTTTATGCGTTAATTTCTGTATGCGTTTTAAACTTTAATATGAAAATTGGACAGCTGTAAATTAGACTTGTTATACCAAATTCATCCTATTATTGTCGTGTACAGAATCAACACTATTAATGAGATGTTCTCTGCCCTTGGTGGTTGCTGGTTTATATACATATCTGCTGCGCAAATATAGTAGCAAAGCAATGAAACATTTATGTTTGCAAATTCCTTTTTCTCTAGTTATTAAATTTGTATTTATGAGGTGCAAGTGGTATTTACTTGTCCTTGTGTAATACGTAGTAATTTTATTATTTTCTTAGCTATATTTATTCTGTTAGTTATATTATATCATAAATTTAAACATAAATGGGTTGATGCATGCACTGCAGGCTTAGGGTCTAGGTTGTCAAGCAGTATTACAAGCTCAACATCAGTGTCACTTATGTCCACAATGGCTACTTCCATTCTCTCTGTTAAAACATTTTCACTTTCTGAGCTTGAGAAAGCAACAGATAAGTTTAATTCAAAGAGAGTACTGGGCGAAGGAGAGGATTTGGACGTGTTTATAGTGGAACATTGGAAGAAGGGGCTGAAGTTGCAGTTAAGCTGCTAACAAGAGATAATCAGAATGGAGATCGAGAATTTATTGCAGAGGTTGAGATGCTAAGCCGTTTGCATCACCGAAATCTAGTGAAACTGATTGGTATATGCATTGAGGGGCGCAGGCGTTGCTTGGTGTATGAGCTTGTTCGCAATGGCAGTGTCGAGTCACATCTGCATGGTAGCATTTTCATCAGCTCATCAGCCCATGTACTAGTGTTGTGTTATCTGTTAAATAATTTAAATGCTTGTTAATGATCTTATAGGTGATGACAAGATAAAGGGGATGCTAGATTGGGAAGCACGGATGAAAATTGCCCTAGGAGCTGCAAGAGGATTGGCCTATCTTCACGAGGATTCCAATTCCCGTGTAATTCATCGAGACTTAAAGCTAGTAACGTGTTACTAGAAGATGACTTTACTCCCAAATTTTCTGATTTTGGATTGGCAAGAGAAGCAACTGAAGGAAGTAATCATATTTCAACACGAGTGATGGGAACTTTAGGACTTATCTCAAGGCTATCGAAGGCAGGGGTGTCCTCTCACGTAAGAGATGGTATGTGCCCAGAACCTTTATCGGAAGGGGACGTTATTAATTGCAATTTACGTTTCTGTGAGCCTAGTATTTCAGTTGAACCATCAAAATTATGGGAGATTGGATTGCAAGCCGGGGTAAGATGTCAGGGGGATGAGGAGGAGGTGGTTAAAGAATATCACTGTTTGGAAGAGAGGGATTCAGAGTTTTTGAAGAAATACGAGGAGGGTAAAAAGGATGGTTATCTATGTTGATAGTAAACCTGAATGTTAGAGGGTTAGGAGGAAGTACTAAAGCTAGGTACTTGAATCACATTATTTCTAGCGAGGGAGCAGATTTTGTTTGTTTACAAGAAACAAAATTGAGTGCCATTTCGGATGCAAGATGCTTTGCATTGTGGGGGAACAACAATGTGGGGTGGTTACATTATGGAGGAGACAATGGTAGTGGAAGTTTGTCGTCTTTGTGGCATAAAGAAGCATTCTGTTATGATACACATATCATGGGGAAGGGGTTCATTGCTGTTTTTGGACAACATAATAAATCAAATTGCAGATGCGTGGTGGTAAATGTCTACGCTGCATGTTCTCTAAGAGACAAGATCTCTTTGTGGGGGGAGTTGACAGATATGAAAAAGGCATCTCAAGATATGGTTTGGTGCTTTTGTGGCGACTTCAATGCTGTTAGAAAGAGTTGTGAAAGGAAAGGTGTTAGCATGAGGGATAATCAGTCAGCTGAGATGAGAGGCTTCAATACCTTCATCGATACCAATCTTTTGATTGAAATACCTTTGGTTGGTAAGCACTTTACGTGGTTTAACTCAAATGGGAAGGCAAAGAGTAGGTTAGACAGAGTACTAGTTACCGAGGAATGGATGCAAATCTGGCCTACGTGCAAGCAGTATGTGCAGAGGAGGGATGTATCAGACCATTGTGCTTTAGTGGTGAAATCCACGGTCAAGGATTGGGGCCCAAAACCTTTCAGAAGCATTGATGCATGGATTATGGAGAGGGGCTTCACTGATCTGGTGAAGGACAAGTGGAGTTCGTATTCAGCACAGGGGAATGCTCTTACAGTGATCAAGGAGAAGCTGAAGCGGTTAAAGGGTGACTTGAAGGTTTGGAATAGGGATGTGTTTGGTAATATGGAGACCTCAAAGAAGTCAATTTTGCAGGAATTAGAGGCATTGGATTGCCAAGATTGCAGTGGCGCCTTATCGGAAACTCAGAGATTGCAAAGGATTGGTCTGGTGAGTAGACGGAAGGAAACTGATAAAAAGTTGGAATCCCTCTTATGCCAAAAAGCCAGAGCTAGTTGGTTTAAGAATGGTGATTCGTGTTCTAAATTCTATCACTCATCTTTGAGATGGAGGCGCCTCAAAAATGAAGTTAAAGGTGTAGAGGTGGGGGGTCAATGGTGTGAGGAACCTTGCACAGTTCGTGCTGAGGCAAAAAAGCTATTTGAAAATAGATTTAAAGCTAGCAGAGACTTTGGTGTAAGACTGGATGCGGTAGAGTTTAAATCTTTATCCCAGGAAGACAATCTAAGTTTGGTAGCAAAGTTCACTGAGAAAGAAATAAGGGATGCAGTGTGGCAGTGTGAAGGTTCAAAGAGTCCTGGACTTGATGGCTTCAACTTCAACTTCATCAAGAATAGTTGGGAGGTACTAAAAGTAGAGATTGTGGCAGCAATGGCTAATTTTCATGCCACATGATATATACCCAAGGGGTGTAATGCTTCTTTCATAGCCTTGGTCCCTAAAGTTAGGGACCCTATAATGCTTGAGCAGTATCGTCCTATATCATTAGTAGGGGCTATGTACAAAATTATCTCTAAGGTTCTAGTTGGAAGAATCAAGCAGGTCTTGTCCTCTATTACTGATGAGAGCCAATCGGCGTTTATAAAGGACAGAGGGATTCTTGACAGCGTGCTTATGGCCAATGAAGTGGTCGAGGATCTCAGGAGGGGTGGGAGGAGCGGGTTGTGTTTGAAGGTGGATTTTGAGAAGGCTTATGATTCAGTTAGTTGGGCTTTCCTCTATGATATGCTCCATAGAATGGGGTTTCACAGTAAGTGGATTAGTTGGATCAGAGGCGGTATGGAAAGTGCCACAATCTCAGTTCTTGTTAATGGGAGTCCTACGGAGGAATTTAAACCTTCCAGAGGCAGGGTGATCCTCTAGCCCCTTTTCTCTTTGTAGTGGTAGCAGAAGGTTTGGCAGGCTTAGTAAGGCAAGCTTGTAAGGCTAACTTACTCTCCGGGCTTAAGATTGGTAGAAAGGAAGTTGAATTATGCATTCTCCAGTTTGCAGATGACACTGTGTTCTTCTGTGAGGACTCCTACACCAATGTGATGACCCTGAAGTCCATCCTTAGGGGGTTTGAGTTGGCTTCAGGGTTGAAGATTAATTTCCACAAGTTAAAATTAGCAGGTATCAATGTTCAGAGTTATAATCTCGCTTGTTACACGAAGACTCTGAATTGTACGCAGATGGGTTTGCCGTTTAATTATCTGGGACTTGAAGTGGGAGGAAACCCAAGGAAGAAAAAATTCTGGGAGCCGGTGCTAAACAAATTAAAAGCAAGGCTAAATGTATGGAAAGGGAGATTTTTATCTATGGCAGGAAGAATATGCTTAATTAAATCGGTCCTTACCTCTACCCCGCTTTATTACCTATCCTTGTTCAGAGCACCGGTTGCGGTCTGCAAAAGCATCACCAGAATACAAAGGAGGTTCCTTTGGGGTTGGGGGAAGGAAAAGGAGTCAATCTCGTGGGTTAGTTGGAAAGTGCTGTGTAAACCAAGAGAGGAGGGTGGTCTGGGGTTGAGAGACATCCGGATGTTTAATTCTGCGCTACTGGCTAAATGGAGATGGCGTCTTATAGTGGAAGAGCAAGGGAGATGGAAGGATTTGCTGGTATCAAAGTATGGCTTGAGTTCAGAAGCCTATCATTTACCAGTGAAACTTCAATCATGGTGGTGGAGAGACTTACTCAAAGTCTGTGGGGAGGGTGGAGGAGACCATGGTTGTCAAACTCGCGAGTCAACTCGTTGACTCGTCCGAGTTCACGTTTCCACTTTGCCTTACCGAGTTAACTCGGTAGCAGACTCGGTTTTGAGGTAAACTCGGTGGACTCGGTGTGGAATCGGTAGACTCGGTGTGGACTCGCGACTCTGGTCCGAGTTGGCGAGTCCAGCTGGGTTTTTTTTTAAAAAACAAAACTGTGTCGTTTTGAATGGGGGCCTGAATGAAATAAAAAAACTTAGGTTTTTGCATTTCGTTTTGTGTTTCCGTTCTGTTCTGTGGAGTGTAGCATAGCAGCGATCGATTGAGTTGTGAGTTGTAGTGGTGGTGGTGGTCGCGTCGCAAGTTGCAGTGGTGGTGGTCGCGAGTTGCTGCAGGTTGCTGTAGGTGGTGCGGTGGTCGCGTCGGGAGTTGCTGCAGGTGGTGGTGTCGCGTTGCTGCAAGTGGGGCGTCGCGGTGGTGCGTTGCGGAGGTCGCATCGGGAGTTGCTGCAGGTGGTGGTGTCGCGTTGCTGCAGGTGGGGCGTCGCGGTGGTGCGTTGCGGAGGTCGCGTCGGAGTGTTCGCGACTCGTGGGTTGTTGCAGGTGGGGCGTCGCGGTGGTGCGTTGCGGTGGTGCGTTGCTGCTCATCATATAAGGTTAGAGTTTGGTGGTGTGAAATTAGGGTAGGAAAGGGAAGGGATTATTAGGGTTCTGTTTTTTTTTAATTGGCTGCAGAATGGACTGTTTTTTAATTGAGAATAGTTGCTGGTTGCCCTGCACTTTTGTTTTTTTTTTACAGAAATTGAATTTGGAGGAGCAGTATTTTTGTTAAGAAATGTCTGGGAGTGGATCAAATTCAAGTGAGCTCAATAGAACTACATCTGCATCTTCTAATAGAAGTAAAAATGCTCCAGGAAATAGAACTGATGTTGGATGGAAGCATGGGATAGATATTAATGGCAATGGTAAAAAAGTGAAGTGTAGTTATTGTTCAAAGACTATGAGTGGAGGAATCTTTAGGTTCAAACATCATCTGGCTGGAACTAGGGAGGACTCTGAACCTTGTTGTTCTGTTCCAGAAGAAATAAGAGATTTGATGATAAAAATTGTTGCAGAAGCTAAGCAAGCCTCTTTGAAAAAAAGAAAGTTAAATATAATTGATGAAGACCAAGGATGTGAGGGGCTTGAAGAAAGACAACATATATTTGGTTCTAAAGGAAAAGAAAAAGTTGGTAGTAAGGGGGCAGTTCAAGCTACCATAAATCAAATGATGAAGAAAGGTTATAAAGAAGAAGTGGATGCTCAAGTTGCTGAATTTTTTTACACAAGTGCCATTCCGTTTAATGTAATTAAAAATCCAGCTTTTACAAAGATGTGTGAAATGATTGGAAAATATGGAGCTGGCTATAAACCTCCATCTTATCATGATATTAGAGAAAAACTATTGAAGCAAGCAATTGACAAAACTGATTTAGTGCTTCAAGAATACAAGGAAGAGTGGAAGAAAACAGGTTGCACAATCATGTCTGATGGGTGGACAGATAAAAAGAGGCGTTCTATTTGCAACTTCTTGGTAAATAGTCCTAAAGGGACTGTTTTTATGTATTCATTGGACACCTCGGACATATCAAAAACTGCAGATAAAGTTTTTAAGATGCTGGATGATGTTGTTGAATTAGTTGGAGAAGAAAATGTGGTACAAGTGGTGACTGCTGCAAATTTCAAGGCAGCTGGAGAGTTGTTGATGCAAAAAAGAGAGCATTTGTATTGGACCCCATGTGCTGCCCACTGCATTGATTTGATTTTTGAAGATTTTGAAAAGAAGTTGAAGGTCCATGAGCTTACTATCAAGAAAGGAAGAAAGATCACCACTTATATTTATGGCAGATCAATGCTAATCAGCATGTTGAAGAAGTTCACAAAAGAAAGAGACTTGATAAGACCGGGTGTAACTAGATTTGCCACCGCTTATTTAACTCTAGGTTGTCTTCATGAACTGAAAGCCTCATTATTGACCATGTTCAGTTTTGAAGAATGGAAAACAAGTAAATTTGGAACTTCACAAGAGGGGAAAAAGGTTGAAAATATGATATTAGACAACCGATTTTGGAAGAATATCTCCACGTGCCTCAAAGTTGCTGCCCCTCTTATGGTGGTCCTAAGATTGGTGGATTCAGATGCAAAACCTGCAATGGGTTGCATATATGAAGAGATGGATCGTGCAAAGGAGAAGATTAAGAACAATTTTAATCATATTAAGAAAAGGTAAAATTTTTATAGCTTTTCTCTTTAAAAATTTAATTACTCCTTCTTCTTCTATTACTTATATGATAGTTGGTTGGTTGATATTGATTACTATTGAATGAATGTATGTAGCTATGAAGAGGTTTGGCAAATAATTGATGCAAGATGGGATAATCAACTTCATAGGCCTCTGCATGCAGCTGCATACTATCTTAATCCACAATTCCATTATGAACCTGAGTTTAGATCTGATGATCCTGAGGTGAAAGAAGGCTTGTATACATCCATGAGAAGATTGGTTAAGGATGCTGCTGAAAGAAGGATAATTAATGTGCAACTTGTTGAGTATCATTTTGGTAGAGGAGCCTTTGCAATGGATGACGCAAAGGAAAGTAGAAAAACAATACTTCCTGGAGAATGGTGGGAGATGTTTGGGTATAGAACTCCTGAGTTGAAGAGGTTTGCTATCCGAATTCTAAGCTTGACTTGTAGCTCTTCTGGATGTGAGCGAAATTGGAGCTCATTTGAAATGGTAATTGAAGTTATTTATAATTTCTTTATTTAGTTTTATATGGTTAGTTACTAAATTTCCTATTTAATATAGGTTCATACAAAGAGAAGAAACCGTTTGCATCAGAAAAAGATGAATGATTTGGTGTATGTCATGTACAACTTGAAGTTGAGTAATAAGCAAATTAGAAAAACAGTTGCTCTTCCCTTTGATGATATTCAATCAGATGATGAATGGATAACTGAAGAGGGAGATAATATTGATGAGATTGATCAAGTTCAAGATGCAAATGTTCACTTAAATCCGGCAATAACAGTTCCAACTCTAGATGCATTTGATCTTGAAAATTTGACTTTTGATGTCAATGTGGATGAAGATGAAGATGAAGATGGAGATGATGATGGAGATGATGGAGATGATATCATTAGAGGATTGGACATGGAAATTTGAATTTCTAATTATTTAATTTCTATGACTTGAATTGAACAATTTAACTTTTGTAGTATTTGTATGACCTTCTTTATTTGAGACTTTGAAGTTAGATGATTTGGTATATTATTAATTCTCATTCAGGACTAAATGTAGTTATTTACACTATTTTTTTTTTTAATATGAAAGTAGACTCTTACGAGTCTACGAGTCGAGTCTACGGAGCTCCCACGAGTCTACGTAGACTCGCGAGTTTGACAACCATGGAGGAGACGGATGGTTTCTTAAAGAAGTTGAATGGAATATAGGTTGTGGAGACAAAGTAAAGTTCTGGGAAGATGTATGGATTGGGAATTCTAACCTTAAATCTATATACCCCAGACTGTATTCTCTGTCTTTGAATCAGGGGCAAAAGGTAGAAGAGGTTGGAAATTGGGAGGATTCGGTATGTCGATGGTGCTTAAGATGGAGGCGTGCAAGATTTGAATGGGAATCTAAGTTGGAAGAAGAACTAATGACCTACCTAGCCACGACCAAGTTGTGTAAAGAAGAGAAGGATGTCCAAGTGTGGGGAAATGATGAAATAAGGTGCTTCTCCGTGAATTCTGCTTATAAATGCTTGGCCAAACAAGGAAGTGGTCCACAATATGATGTGTTTAAATACCTTTGGAAGGCCAAAGCATTCCCAAGTGTGGTGTCTACAACATGGAGAGTCTTGACGGATAGTTTACCAACTAGAGAGCGCTTGGGTAGGAGAGGGGTGACTATGAACACTTCTGTATGTGCCTTATGTCAGATCAAGGAAGAATCCTGCCAGCATCTTTTCCTGGAGTGTAAACATGCCACGAGCGTCTGGATCATGTGCTACAAATGGTTTGGTATCCTGTTTGTCCAACATAAGGACATAAAATCCCACTTTGAGAGCTTCCACCTATCCCAGGTTAGTAATAAACAAAATATGGTTTGGAAAGGGGTTTGGACAGCAGCTGTTAGGTGTATCTGGGATCAAAGGAATGCGGTGGTGTTTAAGCAAGGTGTAGTAGATGCGGAAGAGATGTTTCAAAAGGCTCAAATTAAATCCTGGCTATGGATGAAGCACAAATCAATCTCTTTTAATTACTCCCTTGTGGATTGAATTCTGAATCCAATGATCTGCATTAAAAGCTTCAAGTGAGTGGGGTAGGAAGGCGTTTTGCCAAGGCGAGGAAGGTGGGAGGTGCTGCAGGTGGGCGTGGAGTGATCTAATGTTGGGGAGGATGAAGGAAAGAAGTCGATGTGAGGGTGATGCAGTAGAAGTTTTGCTCCACCGAGTTAGAAGATGTATTACTCTCAATTTCATGTAGGAACTCACAGAATGGTGCCGAATCTTTGGTGAACCCGAGGGAGTAGGGTGGATGAAGAACAAAGAAGTTGGTTTGTGTAGATGAAGCAGAAGTTGAATACGTTGTAGTTTATACATCTAATAGATGTTGTGCATAGAAGCTCTTGATACCAAGGTTAGTAAAACAAATATGGCTTGGATTCTGGCCAATTCTGACCCAGTTTGTGAGAACCAGTCAAGATTTCTGTCACTGCAGCAACTTGTAATTGGGTGAGGTGGTCTATAAAAGGAGTGGGCTTTTGGACAGGTTCTGTATGGTGCAAGGTAATGAATTTGTGCTGAATTATGATCTGCAACTTTAACCCAAAGTTGTGTGACCCTCAAGTCAATTCTATTGGGAGGCTGTTTTTGCTCTGGTGGGAAGTACGGGCCAGTCTCGTAACAATAAGGGAGTCTCTAGTAGACTTAGGCAGGGTATTATGGGACTGCAACAGAGGTCACGCAATCAAGGAGCAGCACCTACAAGGTGTTGTACTGTGGCAATAAAAGAAGTGTTATAGGGGAGGATGGAGCGCGGAACAAGGCATCTAGCAAGGAACGAGTGTCAAACCTCTGTATTGAGCATGGTGGTTGGATGCTGAGGAGTTCGGTGTGCAGATGCTGTCCTGTGCAACACTCTGCTGGTTGGTATGTTGGAATCGGATGTGGGGATGTGCTTATTTCACTTCATTCAGTTTTGAAGCCACTGTTTTTGTGCTTTTCTGTTTTCTAGTGGTTCTGATTGACCTAAGGCATGTGCTGGTTTCTAGTAGCCTGCAGGTTGTTTTACTGCATTAATGTGTGACTCTAGTAGGTGCTCTATGGTGATCAAGAACCAAAAGCTTCTGTTGTATGGAGTTCTTGACTATTGTATACGGGTTGGGACACCCCTGAAGTGTCCTATTTTAATTTTATTTATTCGTTGCTGATAAAAAAAAAAAAGTGTATGGACAGACTGTCTGCAGCATTTTGAAGAAGTACAGCCTAAACATTTTTTAATGCCAAATTGTAAAGTTCTTCACTGATTTCTAGTGTTAATATTCTAATAGTTAAAATCAAATCTTCTACATACTTCATATTAACCATGTGGAGATTTATCTCCTCTTTAAATAATTTTGCTTTATGAGCTATAGTTCATTCGTCTAATAAATTGGGGCTACAGTGCATTCTTTTTTTTGGTTCATTTCAAATTCCAGACTTTAATTTTGATGCCTTTTCTATCTGATGTGTTCATTTTTGTAGGTATGTTGCCCCAGAATATGCAATGACAGGGCATTTACTCGTCAAAAGTGATGTTTATAGTTATGGTGTTGTGCTGCTTGAACTTCTCACAGGCAGAAAGCCAGTGGATATGTCTCAACCTCAGGGACAGGAGAATCTTGTAACTTGGGCACGGCCAATGTTGACCAGTAGAGAAGGTCTAGAACAGCTGGTGGATCCATCTTTGGCTGGAAGTTACAACTTTGATGACATGGCAAAGGTTGCTGCAATCGCTTCAATGTGTGTTCACACGGAGGTTACACAGAGACCTTTTATGGGTGAAGTTGTGCAGGCTCTTAAGTTAATATACAATGACACAGATGAGACATGTGGAGATTGTTGTAGTCAGAAGGATTCCTCATGTGGGCAAGCATCTTCCTTCATCACTATGGAATACAGTTCTGGTCCACTTGAAGAAATGGAAAACAGACCGTTTTCAACATCAAGCTTGATTGGAGATGAAATATCTTTAGCATTTAGGCATGGGAATAGATCAGGCCCCTTAAGAACAGTCCGAAGCAAGCTGTCCTTACATAGATTTACAGGAAGTCGGAGTGAGCATGGAGGACCTTCTTCCAAGCGTAATTGGAATGATGGTTACTGGGGGATTTTCCAGTGTTTTTTAAATCTACAGTTTCTAAAGGGATCAGAACTAATGATTCAGTGACTGATTTAGCTTAGGCATCTCAAATTTCTTATCTTATTATCTGTGAGTTATATTTCTTTTACTTGTGTAGGAACTCTGATTTTATTTAACATTTATAATTTATCAGTTTGGCACCTTCATTTCATCTCTGCACCTCTAATCATCCTCAATTCAGTTTCTTCTAGGATATATAAGACAATATATTATTAATCTCACTAATTATAAGGTTGAATAATTAAGAAAATGTTGAAGTTAATTTTTAAATATTTTTTATATAATTTTTAATTTCTATGTAAATTATCTTATGAAACAATTCTTTTATCCTTTAATTTTTTTAAAAATATTTATAGAGGAACTTATTTTCTAAATTGTCTTAGTTTCTTAAAATTTCTTGGTATCTTGTCTTTTACTCTTTTTTTTTTGTTGTCTTTTTGTATAAGAATCTTATTAGGGAACTCTCTTTTTAGAGTGTCAACGCTATCTTTTACACAAACAAATAACCTAAAAATATTAATATAATTTTTTATGTTAATTCTTATACAGTTAAATTAGAGTAATTATCTTTTAAAGTTAAAATATTTTTTCAATTCTTGTTCTAAATATAAATTACTCATATTTTTTTAGTTTAATTAGAATAATTATCTATGTAGTATATGTTATAAAAAGTTTTAATTATAATAATTAACGTTTAAAAATATTATAGCAATATATAAAAATTTACGTCTATAATAGAAGGTTCTAATTATAGTAGTTAACGTTTCTAAATATTATAACAATAATTTTTTCTTCTTCTCGAAAATGGTTAATATTAACATTGATACGGGGATAATTATAATTATTTTATATGTTGAATTACTTAAATCAACATTTATCTTAGCTTATCAATATTTATGTCTTCTCTTTGTTAATTATTAAAATATTTACTATGTCGTTATTCTTGTTAAATAATCAGTAAAAGATGATTTCAATTGGAATTCATTAAGAAAGCTGAATGTATATGAAGAATATTTTTAACAAAATCTTTTTATTTTTACATTAATATAAAAAGTTTGAGGTAACAATGAGGGTCAAATATTTTAAGCGAAAGTGATGGTGACTTTGTTCATTAAAATAGCTTTCAGTATTAGAGATTCAGTTAACAGTGCCTCCCAAACAAAACCATGTCCTGTGACTGCAAAAACACCGTTATCTGTGTCTACCCTTTCATTTTTGAAGCTGAAAAATGGAATCTTGGTTTGTTTGTAACTGTGTGTTCATTTTTTAGTGGAAATGTTCATTGTTGACCATGTATTAACCTTTTACTACTCGTAGAGTTTCGACCATATGTTCACTCAATAGTAAAGAATGTAATGAATAGAAGAGTATTTTTGATTTATCGTTTGTTGTTAGAAATTGTTTGCATTGAATTTGCTATAGCAGCCACTCTCTGATCCGAAAACTCCTTGCAGTTGCTTTTTTCATCTATTCACACAATCAGCATCTCAAAATCATTGGATGAAAGGTCAGAAGACTAATATTTTAGCTCACAAAAAGAACTTAGCTTTTGCAATATCAGCTGTGCGGTTTCATCCAATAGTTAAATATGCTGACTACACCAATCTGATTCCTTCTATAATCTGTTGCACCAATGATGGAGATCAAGTAGAAGAGGATTTTACTAATGGTCGTCCACCCAAACATTTAAAGTTCTTCTTTCTAGTCTTCTCAAAGAAGAATTAAATAAAGAGAGGACCAAGGCCAAAGCCAACAAGAAGACTACAAGCATTCAAAAATGAGCTCCAATTAATATTTCTCTTTGTAATTTCTTTTGTATAAATTTGTAAATAATATAGAATAGCTTTAGGATGTACTAAAGAGGAAAACCTAAAAGACACCTCCATTGTATAGCACTTTAGGCGCTAGTTTTAGGAAGGAACTAGAAAGGTGTCTCTTCATACTCCTTTAGACGCTAGAATATTTTAGAAGGAGTTAGAAGGTGACCTTTCAAAGCTTCTCTTGTAAGCTTCTCTTGTAAGCTTCTCTTGCGGTCTTCCTCATTATAAAAGGGAGACTTAGGTCTTTGAAATAATAAGATTGATTTTTTAGAGTAAAGAACCTCTACCAAATTGGTGAGTGATCGAGAGATACTTGTGTCTTATTCTCTTTTAGTCTTATCTTGAGTGAATTCTTGGGCTCTAAGTGACGGCAACAACACTCATCTTGAAGCCAACCATCCTTCAAGTGGCGTGCACAATTCCAAGAGCTCCAACTACATAAGTTTCCTTGTCCTTTTCATCTTCTTCTTCCATCTCCATTCCAAAACAAACTCTAAAACATGTCTTTGTTGTTTCTTGTTGATTCAATTGGTAGAACTTGTTTAGTTAGTGTTTATATTCGGTAGTTTGTCTTAGTTTGCTGTTCTTATGGTTTTAATTGTGGTTCTTAACGTTTCTTTACAATCCTATCCTTGTGAAAGTTCAGACAACCATATAGAATGTCAAAGCAATTTGGTGATTTCAGTGTTATTTCTCCCAACAAGAGAGCATGGAAAGTCAAAAATATTTCAGTTTCAGCAGTCTCAGTCCTTGTCACACTCGTGAAGATAGCTTGTAATGAATAAAAAAAACAATGGCTTCATGAGGCCCAATAACTAATTGAATTCTGATAGAACAATTTCATACAAAATTACCGTTTTAATGTATCATATAATTTTGTCAATGTACTTTGTATGCTCATACAAATCAGAGTCACTTGGCTCACACACAATAAGTGTGTTCTGACATTGAGTCCAGAGTGTTATAGCCCCAATTGGTGTTTCCATGACCTGAGAACAATGGCTGAGATTAGAGATGCCCCTTTCGCTAATAAAGCATAGTAATGCAAAATGAATGAAATGTATTAAGATGCAGGTTCAAGGAAACAAAGCAACAACACAGGCTTTGAAGAGAAGGGTCGAGAATAGAAGCATTTACTTGTGCCTGAAACTGTGGATAGAGGGAGTTTGATTAGGAGAGTGACACAATTTTTTAGTGCCTGCAATTCAGCTTCTTTCTCTTGGAGTTCAGCTTCAACTAGTTGATCCCTGTCCAGAACCTGCGAATCTAAGTCTTCTGTAAGAGTACTACTTTCACATTCACCACTAATAATATTGCCAACGTAATCCAAAACTTAGTGAACTTCTGGTGATTTTTTTATAGTGATTTCGGATTTCTTATTATTGCCCATAACCCTACTTTCTTTCACAGCTCTATTGGATATAAGAAAGGAAATGACATGGCCAACCCAGTGCGTAGCTCTAGGTAAAGCTACTTCCTGAGAGTTCAATTTTATAGAGTTGGTAAGATATTAGAAGTTAGGATTGGTAAGATATTAGATATGTTAGGATACCTTTTTTTGTGTTTTGACTAACTAAGAACCTATTATTATTATTATTATTATTATTATTATTATTATTATTGTTATTGTTATTGTTATTGTTATTGTTATTGTTATTGTTATTGTTATTGTTCTTGTTCTTGTTACTAGTAGTACCTACCACCGGTGGTAAAGTATCACTGGTAGTAACACTCGTAGTACCAGTGATCATATTTCTATCATTGGTAGTACCATTGATATTATTATTATTATTATTGTTGATTTGTTACTGGTAGTATCGTCGGTAGTACCACTGGTAGTACCTCGGTGGTATCACCAGTAGTAAAGTACCACTGGTAGTACCGGTTGTAGTAACACTAGTAGTAATACTGGTAGTACCGGTTGTAGTAACACTCTAGTGGTAGTAACATTGGTATTATTATTTTTTTTATTTTTTTTATTGTTATTATTATTATTATAAATATTATTATTGTTGTTACTGGTAGTACCAGTGGTAGTAAAGTAACACTGGTAGTACGAGTGATAGTAATACTAGTATTACCAAATGTAGTAACACTGGTAGTACCATATGTACTAGCATTGGTAGTACCATTGGTATTATTATTATTATTAATTATTATTATTATTGTTGTTCCTGATAGTTGTTGTTGTTTTGATATTTACAAAATTACAAAATAACTAAAATACTACTAATAACTATTTTAATATAAAAATAAAATTAAATATATAAAAAAATAGTTATTTAAATTTTTTGAAAAATATAAAAATTTAATTTTTTAAAAAAACAGGAAATGATGCAATACCTATAATAATAAAATAAAATCAAATATTACATAGAACGTCCATCTGGTTGAGGAGTCTTGTTGTGGTGTTAACTCCGCTGAGAAGTCGGCTAGACATTGGGATTTAATTGCTCCCCTCGGCTCGTACCGAATGTCGAACTCTGACACCTCGACCGACCACCCTATCATCTAACCTGTAAGATCCGGTTTAGACAAAATCTTATATATGGGGTAGTCGATTCTTACCGTTATGGGGTAGTTGTTGCACTTCTTTTAGGTTTTGCGGGCTCCTCATCTCGGTTATCGCCCAACACTTGTCGGGATTGTCCTCAATCCCTCGGTGGGTCAACATGAAACCCAGGAACTTGCTGCCTTCGACCATGAACGCGCACTTTTCAGTGTTGAGCCGCATGTTCACCTTCCTCAAGGCATCGAAGACCTCTTGTAGGTCTTTGATATGTTGGTCGCATGAGTCGGAATTCACGACTATGTCGTCCACGTAAACCTCCACATTTCTGCCAATCATCTCCTTGAAGACCTTGTCCATTAGTCCCTGGTAGGTCGCTCCTACATTCTTCAGTCCGAATGGCATTACTTCATGGAAGTAATTTGCACCGTCGGTCGTGAAAGCCGTCTTCTCTTTGTCCTTCGGATGCATGCTTATTTGGTTGTAGCCAGAGTATGCATCGAAAAAGCTTAGGACTTTGTGGTCAATCGCTCCGTCGACGAGCCGATCTATACATGGCAGCGGACTTGCCGTTCGGTTTGGTGACCATGACGACGTTGGCCAACCACGTGGTGTAGCGGGCTTCTCATATGAAGTTGGTTGCTAGGAGCTTATCTGTCTCCTCCCAGTCTTTTCTCTTCTCCATGATTCCTTTTCTCCTGGCCGATCGGGCGTGCCTCCTTGTAGACTCATAGTCGGTGAGTAATGACGTCGGAATTTACTCTCGGTAGGTCAGCGAATGTCCAGACGAAAAGATTAACATTCTTCTTCAGGGTTTGGTGGATGACCTCAGTATCGGCGACTACCATTGCCGTGCCGATGCTTGTGTAATGTTCTTCGTCCAGCAAGGGGGTGTGACGCAACTCATCCTTAGCCTCTAGTCGTGGCTCGACTTCTCGGGGGTCGATGTAGACCAAAGCGACCGCGTGATCTACCGGTCGAGCTCGTGGGGACCTTGGCCTTCGAGGAGTCTTACGTCGTGGGGACCAGCTGCCTCGCACCTCCTGTTGGGTGGGTTCCACCCTCAGGCTCTCCGCATAGCACTCTCTGGATAGCTTCTGGTCTACATCGTCAGGGTATCTCCCGACGGCAACGAGTACTTCATTGCAAGGTGGGGGGTGGACACAATCGCTCCCAGCCTGTTCAGAGACGATCGGTCGAGAAGAATGTTGTAGGAGGTATTGGCATCGATGACCAAGTACCTTATCTTTATTGTTTTATTGGCTTTCTCCGTGCCGAAGGTGGTATACATCTCGATATACCCTTTCGTGCCCACCCGTTCTCCTACAAAACCGACCACGTGGTCTTTGTATGGCATCATCTCTTCTACTGGAATCCTCATCGTTTTGAAGGTCTTCCAGTAGAGGATGTCGACCGAACTCCCTTGGTCGACAAGAGTCTTCATGATGGTGAACTTGTCTATGTCGACCGATATCATCATCGGGTCGTCTTGAGAAGGGTCGATGACCTCGAACTCTTCGTCCGTGAACGTGATCGGGGGCATCCTCGGTCGGATGGAAACGGAATTCAGCTAGTGCATCACCCGCAATTGCTTCCTTCTAGCACTATTTGAGCTGCCCCCACCAACGAATTCGCCGACAAACGTGTTTATCACCTCACGACTGTCGCGTCTTTCGCTTCTTGGAGGGTTGTCCTTCGTCGATCAACGCTCACGTCATTGGTCGTCGCTGCCTCCTCCTAGCGGGGTGCGATCCCTCTTCCTTGAGGACTCTTCCCTGCACGGGGAACGCCTCGTTCCTCAGCCGCTTCGCACGAAATGGCGGAGATGCCCGTCCTGAATGAGCTTCTCAATTTTGTCTTTCAAGGCCTGACATTCCTCGGTTGTGTGATCGGTATTATGATGATACTGACACCTCTTACGGTGGTTGGCGTTGTCAAGGCTGAGGGCCCTCCTTGGCGGCGAGATTAACTCTGCACTTAGGGCCTTTTGCAAAATCTTCCCTCTGTCGGCGTTCAGCGCCGTGTAATGCGAGAACCGGGGTCCTCGGTTGTCTTTCCTCGGGTCACTATGCTCATATCCAAACTTCCCTTGATGGTCCTTGTCGTCTTTCTTCTCTTCACTGGGCTCTGCCTGGGCCTAGTTTTTGAACTCTCGCAACTCTTCCAATTGCATGAATTTGGCCACTCGGCACCTAACTTCGTCTATGCTCGCGGCTGGCTGAATGCAAAGATTGTCCGCAAAGGAACCCGAACGGAGGGTCGTCAGCATGTGGTGCATGACAACGTCCGGGCTGAGGTTTCAAATGCTCATTGTCACCTTATCGAACCAGTCAATGAGCTTCCTCAATGATTCCCCCTTCTCCTAGCGGATGCCAACCATGGCGATGGAGGTTATGTGATGTGGCCGACTAGTTGCGAACTGGGTGTCAAACTTGGCCACCAGTGTCTCGAAACAGTTGACGAAATTGGGTGGGAGCTTTGTGAACCAGCTAAGGGCTCCTCCTTTCAGCGAGGTCGGGAACACTCGGCAAAGGACCGCATCGTCTACAGTATACAGATTCATATGCGTAGTATATGCGTCCATGTGTTCGTCAGGGTCGGTCGTCCCATCATATCAGTCCTTGTTGAACCCCTTCCACTTTTCTGGCAACGGAGTACTCATGATGGCGTCAGTGAACGAGTGTCGGCGACTAGTGCCCATAGTGACGGTAGTGTTTAACGACTTGTTGGGGTATGATTCATCACCCATCTCTGTCTGAGCCTTTTCTTTTGACTCCTCAGTGGCCTTCGGGTCGACAACGGTGGCGGAGGACCCTCCAACCATGTTAGTCGGCCCTGCAGACAGACTGCCTTCGATGTGCCTTTTCATCTCTGCATTCTCCTTTCAGAGATTCTTGAGTTCCTCCTCGTTTTGCTCGTGCTTCCTCTTCATTTCAGCCATTTCCTTCCGCAAAGCAATCAGCATTGCCGCTTGTTCAACCTCAATCATCCTGTCACTTGTCATACTTCTCGTCAACACCATCCACTAGCTTCCTTCGCAACTATTCTCTCGATCCCACAGTGGGCGCCAATTGTTCTCGCACGGTAATAGGACCTAGAGAACGATTGCCTCCTGCTTTGGTCGGTCGATTGTCACAACCTTCCTCCTGCACTTCAAGTCTCTCTCCCTCGCTCTGCCGCTCGGTCGTATGGTAGCACTGGTTCGGATGGTATCTGCAAAAGGTACTCCAACGATCAAGTCAACAAAACACTCGGCGCTCGGTGGTAAACACTGTAGATAATGACGTATCTGATTCATGGATTCTGTGCTATTTATATTACCTAAGTGAACCTTAGTTAATGGATCGGATTAACGATTTGGATCGTGCTTAGGATTGTGTTAAGTAACACTTATTTAGTGATTAACTTTGCTGACATGAGTAATCTGTGGGACATCGACCGTCCGTCTCTCGGGTATGGACTACGACAGCCAAAGGCTTACCATACTCGAAGGGTCTCTCGGGTGGCTGCGCGTAGTACCCTCGGCCTGCGAGGTCGTTCGGCCACTACCGGTACAATTACTTTTTTTCAAAGAAATTGTGCAGGGTTTTTTTTATAAGCTGTTAGAAACCAAAAATATATTTGATTCTAATTAAATTTAGAATTTCTTAACAGGTATAATGTGTGGATTTTAATCTAGTTTAGCTATTATTGTTTGGTTAAGCATTGGTTTCTTGTCAGAATAATTATGTTTTAAGGATTTAAGGGAGCCTTCACATCTGAACAGTGTGATTTTTCTAAAAATACTTATTAAAACCGGTAAATATTAAAAAGAAAATAGTCGTGCTTAGCACGATTTTAAAATGAAAAGAGGTTTGAAATACAAGTTTTTAGTTATTTTAATTGCCAAGTTCACGATTTATTTTTTGCATAATTTGATTTGAAAAAGAATTTTATAAAAAAAGTTGTATTTTTTAAAATAAAAAATAAATGATAAATGTAATATTAAAGCGTCCTTATAAAACTTATATACAGAAATAATAAAATGTTTATACTACCTTAATTAAACAGGTAGGTAATATTACTCATATTACTCAAAAATAGTTCACCGATTTGAATAAAAAAATTTAAAATTACTCATTTTGTGGATTAAAAAAAAATCCTATTTCTGTAATATTGGTATGTGTATTACGTGAAAATCAGAACTAAGAAAATCGGTTCTATAGTAACACGAGAAAATCAAGAAACTGACTCATGATTTTGTTACGTCAAATTACGTACCAATAAATGTGATGCATATTTATCTATCACAAAAAATCTGTAGCCATTATCTGTTAAGAGCCATAAGAGTCTGAGAATTAATTTGAAACAACAGTTCAACAAATAAACATTTAGGTGAGCGAAAAAAAACAAGAACACATTTGTGGTGAAGAAGAGTAATTAATGGAAGCAGTATGGTGTCAGATAAAAGTATCAATTTAAGCAGTTGTTGAAGTCTCAAATTGTGAGCTCATAACCCTACTTAATTCATTTTCATTACCAAGAAAAGACCATATTTTCTTCATTTGGAAAATGATTTAGAGTTAAGACACAAAATAACTCTCTTGTCATGTCATAAAAACTGAACTTTCTTCACTCAAACGGTGTCCTTTCAAAGATGGAGTTCCTCTGGACCTTTCTTCCTCGGAAACCTTGACCATCTTCTTCATTGACCTGAAAGTTTCACAGAATGGTGAAGTACTAAGTAGTCTTTAAGTTGCATGTGAAGTGAACTGCATCTACATTACTCTAGAAAAGTTAACACATATCAAGGACAGTGTCAGCAATTGACTAGCTACAGACATTACATTTCATTGTAGTTTCGTGTTAAAGTTACCGTGTTGTCTTATTTACTTCAGTGTTATTGCCACTTTAGTTCCTCTTTGTCAAATTTCTTCTTGTCTCGTGGTAAAGTTTTAATGCATTCTCCATATTTTGAGAACACCATGTTAATCAACATCTTACACTGATCATAATTTATTGAGAATGTACAAAAATTTCTAATAAACGGTTCAATGTCTCAATGTCACACAAATTGGCGACCATCACATGAGGATAAGTCTTTGCTATTGAATGAATGGAGCCTACTTCTACTGTTCTGTGATATGAAGGAAAGGGACATGCAATACTATAGATGCAGTGTAGTGTCCTACCAAAGAATCTCCTCCTAATAACTAATTTTAATCAGCTAAAGTGATTTGTTTCAATTATGAGAGAACCTTTTGTTTTAAATGAAGAGGTTGCTGAGTTTTTCCAAATGGTTATGCTTTTACCTCAGCATCAGGAGGGTCCACTTGGGAATCAAGATCCACAAGTTGATCTGTCTGGATACAGCTCTCTTGATCATCTCCTTTGCACTGAGTTGGGGGAAAATTGGCCCACTGAAAATGACAAATATTTTCAAGATAAAAGCTTAAGAAAAGCACCCTTCTTTAACCAATATCCATGGTTCACCAACTTTATAAGACTACCAAATTTGCAAACTAGTTGAACTAAAAAGCAGCTTGAGAGATTAGACCTTACATTTTTTGCAGCTGTACTAAAAGCTTCTTTGTGAGCCATGTCAGGGTTCTCAGCCTTTAGCCTTTTAATCTCTTCTCTGCATTAAACTAGTACTCTCATTAGAATTCAAAGTTTGAAGTATTAATGCTATACAATTTTGTTTATTGAATCATTACTTGATGAAGCAGTTATAAGCTGATGGCGTTCGCTGTCTCTTCTCTGGAGCTGCATACAATCCATGGATAAAAAAACCAATTTATAATGAAGTATGAGTGCACAAACCTTGCTTTAAACTCAATAACTCATCTTATTATTGAAGTAACTATGTTACGTACGTTTATTCACAATATTACTCATTGGAATGACATCCTCTTCCTCACAATCAGAAAAGGTCATCAGGGATGCACTGTGGCTGTTCAAAGTCTTGTTAGCATCTTGTTCTGGACTACTTTCTTTTGGCTGGAGAAGAGTGGAGACAGTCACAAATGCTTTTTCAGTTAAAAATCCAATAAATGATGCAAATAATTAAAGATGAGTATGTGGGTCATTGGATTCACTACAACAACACCAAACAAACATAGAATTGGAAAGGTAACCTATCACCTCAAGATGACTAAGAGATGCTAAAAGGTGGAAAGGGACAAAAGAAGCTTTCATCATGTTAACAGAAAGGAGGCTTGTGCAGTGCCCACATCTTACTGTCACCACCATTGACAAACTGCTGCATGGGACACTTACCTGCATCTCAGTTGAATTGAAAAAGAAATAAAAAGTGAAATACGGAAAGTGTCATAAAACCACATGAACTCAACAAATGTATTTAGAAAATATAGCCACATGAACTCTAGAAGTGCAGTTGAAGTGAGCAAAGAGTCCATTACCATTAATATAGTGGTACAGAATCCACATTGTACGTAACATATCTGTTCAGGAAGATCAAAAAGATGGTTGAGTGTTGACATTGGTGTGTATCTGTCTGAATTTGTGAGTGTATAAGAGAGGAAGAGAAAGAAGGAGATAGAGAGATGAAGGTGTAGCTCTTCTGGCACAAGGAAGCATTTATAGTTGAAGATGGACACTCATAATCAATCATCATCTTACTTTAATGATTTGTGGAATGGGGTACTTAAGGTGGTTTTCATTGCCGGAAAGCACTCCAACATTGACGTTAAGGATGTGGAGAGTTTAATATTTTCAAGTCTTGTGTAGGGTGTCAAATTACAGCCACACCCTTCAGAAGAGGGTTTATGATAATTTTTCCTATTTGCATGAACATTATTTATCACTGACAAACTTCTCCATAGGGTTGCAGTGGCCCAAAGTTCTATGGAACTTTGCAGAATGACCAATGTAACTTGTTTGTTTCATGTGTTGTTTTCTCTTTTATTGACACTCCTACCACTCCAAGCCCTCTCTCTGTCCTAGATGAAAATGAAAGTGCAGAAAAAACTTGCGTTGTGGAAGGGAGGGGAAGTTTCCACAAAGACACGTAGAGAAGGTAATGAGTCATCTTAGGATTTGTCTTTCCTGAATGACAGCAAAAGAAATAGACCAATGAAAAAGGATCCTCCCCTCTTTCTGTGCTCTCTTGACATGTGTCTTTCCCATCTATTTTTGTTTCACTTTGACCCAAGATTCTGCATTAACCACATATTCATTTCATTCAAACTCCCTTCCATGTCACTGCACATTACTTGCTCTAACTTTCCCAGAACCAACACTCAATACTCATTCAACAAAATGAAAAACTAGTACAAACAAGGTTTTTATCTGTGATGGCTCATGCAATTTCCTCACTTTTTCATGTGTTAATAAATTACAAACCAATGTAGATGATGTGGTACAAATCTCCACTAACTATTTTTAATAACCTTTGCAAATATACTACACTCCTCAAAATATCAATGCTCAAGATATTATTGAGAAAGAGATTTTGGTAAATATGAGATTGACAAAGAACTGGTTCAACATGTCTGAAAGTGGATTAGATTTTGTTTCATGAACGTCAATGCAATAACGTGTGGGAGTTTTAAATTTTAATATGAAAATTGCCCTTACAATGTTATTGCAGACAACTAACTTTGGTAATCCTATTCCTATAGGCCTAGACTTAGAATATGGGGTGACAATGACTATTTCTTTCCACCAACAACCAATTGTTTGAAAATCTTTTACATATTCTGATCCATAGCCATGTCCTACATACAAAATGAACGGAAGCTGTTTGGTAGGTAGGAATCAAGTACCGAAGAATGAAGATACACTTCTCCAATATCTGCATTATTTTTAACTCGTTTTTATAACCTGTGAAGATGTTTTTGTCTCCTTGCAATTATATATACTCTCATTTTTTAGGCTCTCTCTATACTTTATATTTTGCACTTTTCTGCTTTCAAGATTGTCTCAAAACCCTGAAAGATGATGGCCCTATTGTTTCATTTAACTCTACTTTAAAGCTCCTTAATAACTCACCAAAATGAGTTTGGTAAACCTCTTTCAGTTTCATGTAAATAGAAAGAATCCAAAGAACATAATAATTTAATGATAAATCTCATGAAAAGTTTGGGGTTCTGATTTTCTAAAAGGGCCAGCAATACTATTTTGCTGCCAAGAATGGTCCTTTTACTTGTAATTTATTTTACAAGCAAAAGCAATAACATGAGCAAGTGATTCTCAATTTTTTTCATTATATACACAATCTATAACAAGAAGAAGAAGCTTCTTTGTCCATGACATCATCTATCTGAAGATGGCAACTTCTGCTAGCACTTTGAATGAGAAAAATGAAAATTATTTAATATGTAAACCAAATAAACAAGTCCACTTAAAGCTGTCATTGCATTTGCATGCACATAAGGAAAGCCTTGGAGCCCTTGACACACGGAAACTTTTGCTTTCTAAATGAACCTGAGAAGACTACTTAAGCATAAAGCTATGCACCATTTTCATGGCAAAAATTACCACAAAGCAAGAGAGTAAATTGAGCTTTTCAGCACACACATGATCAGAAGCCGAAAAGGGTATCTCATAATTGTGGGATGTAGTAGTTCAACATCAAGAAAGGGACTAAGTGTATTTGAAGCCTTGAAATTTGAACTAAAACGGGTGAGTCAAATATCAGATCATTAAGCCTTATATGAGGTGTCACTGTTGTCAATTGAAGTTGGATCAAAGCTTCCACCTACCCTTTTCATTCACAAAGATAACATTTATTTAGTTCAATGCTTTTTTATTTACAAGAATCAAATTAATGTTCCCTTATTCTCTTTTTTTCTTTCTTTCTAGTTTATGTTCATTAGTTTGCCTTTAAGTTTGGGTGTGCTTTAGATGGATAAGATTATACATAGGAAATGCTGTAAGTGTAAACTAATACTAACTTATTCATGCCAAAAGATTCTCACAATTATTCCCTTCCCCCCAAAAAATTATGATACAGTTATTTTAGAGGGTGAAGACAAATTCAGAAGTGGCATCCCCACTCGAGGATGTAAAACATGAAATAGTAATACAAGTTAAATCATTAACATTTCTAAATTAAATTTCAATTATTAATTATAATTAAATAATTTAATATATAAAGATAATAATTATTTTAATTTGTTTTATTGGAGATATTAATTAATAAATTAAAAATTTCAAAAATATTTATATAAATATATATGTTTTTAAAATATAATATATATATATATATAACAAAATTTAAAATAAAAACTGGTGGTCTGCCACTTGTCCCTTGATGGGTGGACAAAATTTTTCGTCTGTGTTATATTCTCCATGCTTTTTTTTATGAACTTCCATATAAGACTTGATATGAAAAATTTGTCTTTTTCTTCATTTACACTTTTCTATTTTAAATTCTAAAATTTGGAATACAATTTTATATTTTAAATTCTATATTTATAGGTTTAATAATATATTATGAAATTTAAAATTTGGAATGCGAAAATATATTCTGAATTCTAAAGTTTGAAATGTGTTTTTAGGGTTCGAAAATATTACAAGAAAATCATTAAATTGATTTCTATTTTATGATTTTCTTATAATTTGGTTTCTATTTTATAATTTTTTTATAATGTATATTTCGAACTCTTAAAATACAAAAATTGTATTCCGACTTTTAGAATGTGACAAATTATATACAATTGAAAAATAAAAAAGAAAAAGAAGCCTTGCACCTTTTGTCGAAGAGTAGTTTTGGAATTAAAATATTTATGGAAATGTAATAAGAAACTGTGGAGGTGAAAGAAGAAAATCTCTTTATGATGATGGACCAGTCCACTAATGGGTATGGATGACCCATTTTACTACCACTTGCCACATTTTATTTTAAAGGTCACATATATACTTTTAGGTAATTATAGTTTAAGTTTTTTAACTAATTATAGCTATTTATAATTTTAATTTGAAACTCTTAAATTTTCTTAAAGATAAAAGTACCGAGGACAAATATACTGAGGAAAAATTTGACATATATACTTTGAATACAAAAAATATTAAAGAAAAAATATAAAAACACGAGTTGATTAAAATTTTCATACTGAGGACAAATACGTAGATACATTATTTAAATACAAAATTTAAATAGTAACGAAAACACGTACGCGATAAATGTGTTCGATATTTTTATTATGATATCATTAAATTTAATAAATTATTATCATTTTCTATATATACTTTGAATACGAAAAATGTTAAAGAAAAAATATAAATTACAAATTTTCGTAAAAGAGGAAAAAAAAAACATAACTGGATTGTGTGGAATTATATTAAAGTCAAAAATTATTTTTAGTAAATTAATAAATTATATTCACTATTTTTTTTTTATTTTTTTAATGTTGGGTTGCATAGCTAACATAGTTAGGATATTCAATTTTTTATAATTAAAATTATAATAAGAATGTAAAATAAGTATATTAGAAAATCCTCATTATATATTTTTAAATATATGATATTATAGTAGATGTTATAAACTATAAAGACTAAAGTTACATAATGTATCATCAAGACAAAAAATAATGCTTTCAACAAAGAATAATGCTTTAAAATAGTTAGAGAAACTTGTGTACTAATTACTCCTATTTGAGTTAAACAAAATAAAAAGTAAATTATAAATTAACTAACATAACGTATTAAATACAATGTTCAAAAACATTAGAGAAAGACACTCATTTTCATCTTTTAAAATTAAGATTGTGAGAAATACATTTTCAAAATAGAGTGCGTTCGTAAATATTGATTACAAAATTTGAGGAATACCCGAAAACAAAAATAGTGTTCATGTGTATAAAAAAATTGAAGTTAGTTGTAGATTCAAATATTATTTTTTAAATAAATGATTAAGAGTAATATATTTTAAAAATTGTAATCCTCTTAGTTTAGTGAAGGCAAATCCACAAAAGTACCAATTTTATTTTGTTCATATCTTTTGAAAAAAAATTACATCGCAAAATTATTTCTTCAAAAATTATGTCATCTTACACCTTTTTTTTTCAGATATACACTTAAACCTCTGATTTAACACTGAATTGGCCTTTAAAATTTTTAAAAGTATTATTATATTTTTTCATAGGAATGAAATGATGATAAAAAAAATTGGAAACCATTTTGCTGATAGATTGAATCTGTTAAGAACTCTGCTCGTCTTTAATTAAAGAAATTCTTTATGTGATGAATTTTGTCTTTAATGCTTTATTTGGATGGGTTAAGCATGCAGGGCTAAGAAATTATCTGCATTGGAAAATATTAAAAAAAAAATACTCAAATACATGGGTTAAGAATGTTTTGCATTGTTGGGCTGATAATCTACATAACATAGTTTGATATTAAGTCTTTAACCTATTACATTTAAACTCTTAATCAGTTATCTCCTCCAACTTAATAGAATATATTTTTAGTTGTAATTGATTAGACTTGTATTTGTAGTTAATTATTAGGTTTAGGTAATTCATCGATTATATTTGAGTTATTCATCAATTACTCCCACAACATAACAAATTTATGTATGTCATTGTAATTGATTAGACATGTATTCTTAATCAATTATACTTGGACTTATGTATAGGTATTATTTGTATTAAATCAATTTTTAATTAAAATAATCCTTGTTCATATTATTCTTAATTTGATAATAAATGAAATGTTGACAAACTCAATGTCGCATAGTAGTTTTCTATAAAATGTTAAGAATTTTAATCTTGCGACATGGTATGCATTATTATTACTTACGAATATTATTTCGTTTATCTAAAAGTATTGGTGAAAAATATTTAAATGGGAATACAGCTGAAATGTAATCCCATGATCACTGAATTCTAATAATAATACTTCAGTTTCTATGCTAAATATGCCTTTTACAAGTCAACTTATGATACTATAATAACATTTTACCTACAGGCCACCAACTAAAAGTTAGAATTTTTATTTTCCATATAGTCATTTGTTAAGACTAAATCTCCTCTATGTTAGGAAAGGTAGAGCAGGACGTGGAGAGATACACAGGCTGTACATACAATTCAGTGCGGAAAGTCCATTATTCTCCTACAATTTTTAAGCTGTACGGGTATGGGCGAGGTCGATCCCTGACCTCCCTGCCCGAGATCAGGTCAATCTGACCGAAACTAAAGGAAAGCCGACCGAGACCTGAGGGACCTGGTCGAGATGACGAGGCCGACTGTCTACCTGGCTGAGACCTTAGAAGGCCTAACTGAAGACGGTCAAGACCATGGGAACTTAGTCGATGGCCGGCACACGTCATGTTAACTTGGCCGATGGCTGACCCTTACCACCATTAACGCTCAAACCGAGATCAGTAAAGCTAATCCATCATTAAGAATTAGGTAATGCAACCCTAAGCGGTATCCACCTCGACAAACGGGCCCAAAAGGGTAGGCCCATTAGAATAATATAAATAACACGCATCCTAAGGAGTAAAGTATGTCATTTATTACTGTTCACCTACCTGAGAGCTGACCACCCGCTTTACTGACTTGAGCGTCGGAGTGCCCTCGCAGGTACCCCCACCATCCGGTGTTCACCCGAGACCGAGTGCCGAAGGAGAAGCAGGAGGACGAGAAGAATCCCAGCTCACCACCCAGTTGCCTGACCGACCGAAGGAAGGAGAAGAAGACTTCAATAGTTCTCTAGGTCCCATCTCCCTAGCAGGAACAATTGGCGCCCACCGTGGGGCCGAGGGAAACTAGCTGAAGGAAAAAAGTAGATGGTCTCAACCAGAAGCATGGAGAGAATGACTGAAGCCGACCAGACGATGCTGCTGCAGTCTCTCCAAAGGGAGATGGCCGAGATGAAAAGGAAGACTGAGGAGGTTGCTCAAAGAAACGAGCAGGAGCTGCAAGTTCTCCGAAGGGAGAACGAAGAAATGAAAAAGAAGCTGGGAGAGGGAGGACCCTCTGTCATATCGACAAACGTTTTCGACAAGTCCTACACCTCTCCCCTAGACCCAGATGTGGCTGAGGGGACGAGAGGCCGACCCCCTCCCCGAGAGACCGAGATGGGCGACGAGTCATGCCTAATCAGGTCCACCCGGACGAGCCTAACGGCCGACCCGAACCGCCGACATCCCTTCACCAACACCATCATTGAAATCCCACTACCTGAGAAGTGGAAGGGTTTCAACCGAGACCGGTACGACGGGTCGACCGACCCGGACGAGCATATGGACGCCTACACCACCCATACGAGTCTATACACCTCGGACGATGCTGTGTTGTGCCGAGTGTTTCCCACATCTTTGAAAGGAGCAACCCTTAGTTGGTTCACCAAGCTCTCACCCAACTCCATCGATAGCTTTGCCATGCTCGTAGCAAAGTTTGAAACTCAGTTTGCGACCAGCCGGCCGCACCACCTAACCTCCATCGCCCTGGTAGGCATCCGCCAGGAGAAGGGAGAGTCACTGAGAACCTTTGTGGATAGGTTCAGTAAAGTGGCAATGAGCATCCGAAATCTGAGCCGGACGTTGCCATGCACCACATGCTGACGGCCCTGCGTCTGGGGCCCTTTGCCGACAACCTGTGCATGCAGTCGGCTGACAGCCTGGATGAGCTGAGAAAGAGAGCTGCTAAGTACATGCAGCTGGAAGAGCTAAGAGAATTCTGCAACCAGGCCCGTGCCGAGGCCGGTGGGGAGAGAAGCAAGGAAGAAAGGGACCGCCAAGCGTGGCCAAATCAAATAAATGATCGACGCCGGGACAACCGAGACCGGCCAATCCGGTTCTCAAGGTACACACCCCTGACGGCTGAGAGGGGGAGGATTCTGGACGAGGCCCTCAACGCCGAGTTGATCCCTCCTCGAAGGAAGGTGGCCAGCCCAAATAATGCCGACCGGAGGAAGCAGTGTCAGTACCACCAAAACACCAGACACTCAACCGAGGAGTGTCAGGCCCTTAAGGATAAGATCGAGGAACTTATCCAGGCTGGACATCTCCGCCGTTTCGTCAGGAATGGTCGAGAACCACCCCGCCGGGCGGATCCACTCAGGTGGACGAGGTCACCTCAACACGGCCGAAATGACCAAGACAACAGAGGCGATCGACAACCCGCGAGGGACGACCCCCCAGGGAGGCCGATAGGAGAGGTAACCGAGAGGTTATCAACACTATAGCCGGCGGCTTCGCCGGGGGAGGAAGCACGAACAACGCTCAGAAGAAGCACCTCTGATGGAGATCAAGCCCAAGAGAACATGGAGGCCACTCATCAAGCTCAAGAAGAGGTGGAGGCACAAATGGAGGACGCCCATGGAGGTCAAAGTCCACCTCAAAGGATTACAAGAAGCATGTTCAAAGCCTTGGGAGCTAGAGGACATTTATTTTCTCTTTTTGTAGTGTCTTTAGTTGAAGGTGCTTAGAGGGAAACCTTAGAAACCTCTTTTGTTATAGCATCTTTTAGGCTTTAGTTAGGAGCTTTAGGGGGGTGTATTAGTAGATAGGTGTAGAAGTAGAATAGGGGGTGCCAAAGTGAAGGAAAGGATCACACCTTCCTTGCTTTGCAAATAGGCGCCGGTTCTAGTTTGAATTAGGAGGGAATTTTGAATTGTTTTAGCTTTCTTTTTCAGCACCTTAGGCTATAAATAGAGGTGCCTTCCTTGTAAATTTCAGATTTGAATTTATCTAAAGAAACTATACTCAAAATTGGAGTGAGCATTTGGAGAGCTTTGAGCTTCTTCTCTAGTCTTATCTTGAAGGACCATGGTTTCCTCAAGTGGCGGCTTCCACACTCATCTAGGAGCATCCATACTTCTAGTGGCGTGATCATCCAACCTATCTTCCATCTTCATGAGCATTCTCTTCTCCTTCCTTTCTTCTTCTTCAATTGTTCATGTTACCTTGTGTTTTGAGTTGTCTAGCTTTCGGTTTTTCTATTTTCAGCACCTATATTCTGTTTTGTTTTTAAATTCTGTTCGGTTCTTTTGTTTAGTAGCTTAATTCTGTTCGGTTAATCTAGTTTCTATTCCTTTGTTGATTCAATTTGACAATATTTGGTTCATCCAAATGAGTTTGGGATTTGGTACTTGTTATTGGTGAGTTCTTGATCTTAGAACCATGATCCAACTTCTAAGAAAGTGCCTTTACATTTTCCAGCTCAAGGTGATTCCTCAAAGTGTCAAGAATCTTGTTCTATGTGGCTATTGGAATCACATCATGTGGTATCATGAGTCTTAGGTTCATTCTTGTTTAATTGTTGAGTTGTGTGCACTTTATTTCAAGAGCTCTTTAATTTTCTTGCAATTTAAGTTTCTGTTTTAGAATTTTAATTGAGTTTTCTTGCTGTTTTTCTTTTGCTCCAAGTGTTTGAGGAAAGGTTTATGGCACTCATAATTCTTATGAGTATGGTTGCTCTTTTGGAATGGCATTATCCTTCCTAGAGTTTACCTTAAAGCTTCCTTTCACTTGTTACAATTTGTGTTGTGTCTTTTAATTTTTGAATCATGTCAAGTTTTGTCTTAGTCATGTTATTCCATATATGTCATTACTTCTAGTAGTACTTTTATTGTTTTGATTGTTTCTTGCTTTGGTGTCATATAATTTTTTTTCTGAATTGATGTTGATCCTTTGTGCATTTTCTTTTTAGAATTGAGTTCATACTTGTATTCTAGACCTATACAAGTTCCACTACATCATTTTCTATTATGTCTTTGCTAGTTCATCATTCTGTTTTTTATTCCTATTAGGATTCCTCTGTTTCTGAAAAGAGTGCTTACTGTTTTTCCTTATTGCAACTGATTTACGTACTGTAAAATTCTGAAATTCTGGATTTGAGATATTCAAAGTGTTAGAAAAGAATAGAAAAAAAGAATCATTCAAAAATATGAAGTACACAAAAAATGATAAATAAAATAAAAAAAGTGTACATTCCTGCCGAAAAAAATACGGTAATCTGGCAGTGATTTTAAAAAATTTATTTCTCTCAATTGGCTTACTGTTTTTAATTGATTCCAGTGCCATTTTTGAGTTAACATCTTGAAGTTTCTGTGGTATAAATTTCATAATCCAGTTCGCTCTACAACGTTCCAGTTAAATCAGTGAATATCAAACACAGTTTGCATAAAAAAAAAATTTTCCAGTAGCTAAATTTTTTTTTTTCTTCATCTCCTCTAGTGCTTTTCCTTAGGTATTCTTTTGTGTGCCTACTTTTCTCATTGAGTTCTTTATTTTCTTGATTGTCTTTCATTCTTATTCTTTGAGTTTGTCTTACATATAGTATTCCTTTTGCAATTACCTTTTCCTTGCTTATACCTTTTCTTGTTTGTCTTTATTGTTTCTTTGGTTTTGTGGTGGTTTGCTCTTAAGATTGGTGTGCTTGCTTTGACATATTTCATTTGAGGATTCCAAGGCCTCAAGATCAGATTGGAGCAAGAACATTATTTCTTTGAGAGTGATATCTTTTTCAGCCTTAAATTCACTTCGGCAGTTTCAAGTGCAAAGCTCACTGTTTTTGCTAATTTTTAACTTGTTTGCTGTTTTGTGTGTTTGCTGTTTTTTAATTACAAATGGCTGGATCTTCAAGTGATGCATCCTACAAGCAGAATTCTCCTTCCAAAGCTTCCATTCTTGGTGAATTACATGAAGCTCAAAGAACAATTAGAAGGTTGGAGGAGAAATTGCAAAAGATGGAGGTCCAACAAACTAGACCATCTCCTTCTATCCATGATGGACATCATTCTCATAGACCATCTTCAAGAGCTTCTTCAAATGATGTTGGCCGTGAAGATGAGCATAGGAGAAGGAGACCTCCACCCCAAGTCCATGGACAAAGACATCATCACCAAGGGGAAAGAATTCACTACGGCAATGGCTTCTACCATGATGCAAAGTCCAAGCTTCCTTCGGTCAAACTACCTTGCTTTAATGGTTCTAGTGATCCAAATGTGTATTTAGATTGGGAGGCTAAGTGTGAACAAATTTTTGAGATCCATGAGATCCAAGATGAGCATAAGCTCAAGCTAGCCACCCTAGAGTTTAGTGATTATGCCATGAAATGGTGGCATGGAATTGTAAAGGACATTATCTATCACAAGGGTCCTCCCGTGGACTCTTGGAACTCTTTAAAGGATCATATGCGCGCTAGGTTTGTGCCCCCACATTTTAGGAAAGACCTCATGTTGAGACTCCAACGGTTTCAACAAGGCACGCTAAATGTGGATGAATATTATAAGGAGCTTGAGACGCTTGTGCTTAAAATTGAATTAGAAGAAAGTGAAGAAGCCATGGTTGCTAGGTTTGTGAGTGGTCTTAGGAAGGATATCCAAGACATTGTTGAGTTACAAGAGTATTCATCATTGGGCTCTTTAGTTCATCTTGCAATGAAGGTGGAAGCCCAACTTGCTAAGAAAAACTCTTTTAAAAATGCTTCCAATAATGGATACTACTCCAAGTCTTGGAGAAACAAAACTTCTTTTTCTAAACATCCTTCCAAAGATTCTTCTTTCAAACCCAAGGAATCTAAGCCATCAACATCTAGACCTAAGTCTCCCACTAGAACATCTAACACTAAATGCTTTAAATGTATGGGTTATGGTCATATTGCTGCAAATTGTCCTTCCAAACGAAGTATGTACATGCATGAGGGCATTGTAGTTAGTGAGCATGATTCGGATTCTTCAAAGCATTCATTGCATTCTCATGCATCTAGTGAGGAAGAGAGCGAATGTCCACTTGAAGGGGATTTGTTAGTTGTGAGAAGACTTCTTGGACAAGTTTCACAACCTTTTGATGAAAGTCAAAGGGAAAATATTTTCCATACAAGATGTCTTATTCAAAACAACATTTGTTCCTTGATAGTGGATGGGGGTAGTTGTGCAAATGTGGCTAGTACAAGAGTAGTAGATAAGCTTGGATTGCCTACTATCTCTCATACAAAAAGCCCTATAAGTTACAATGGCTTAGTGAAGTAGGAGAAATAATTGTTAATAAACAAGTCCTCATCCATTTCTCCATTGGAAAATACAAAGATGAGGTATTATGTGATCTTGTGCCCATGGAAGCCACTCATGTTCTTTTGGGAAGGCCTTGGCAATTTGATAGAAAAGTTTTACATGATGGCTTTACCAACAAATTCTCTTTTGAATTCCATGGTCACAAGGTTACTTTAAAATCTCTCTCTCCAAGAGAAGTCCATGAGGACCAAGTTATCATGAAGAAAAAGAGGGAGAGTGAAAAAGATAAAAAAGATAAAAAAGATAAGAGTTCTAAGCCTACACTCCTTGTGTCTAGGCGTGACATTGAAAGGGAAATAGTGGCTCATCATCCTCTTTTTTTAGCCATCCCTAGAACTCTTAGCATAGAAACACTTGTTGATAGTCCTCATTGCTTGGAAAATTTGGTAGAAGAGTTCAAAGATGTGTTTCAAGATCCTCCAAATGGACTTCCACCTTTGAGAGGGATTGAGCACCAAATTGATTTGATACCGGGCTCTTCTTTACCAAATCGTCCCGCATATAGGACCAATCCAAGTGAAACCAAGGAAATTCGCCAACAAGTTGAGGCTTTGATTGAAAAAGGGTGGGTGCAAGATAGCATGAGTCCTTGTGCTATGCCTATCATCTTAGTGCCAAAAAAGGATGGCACATGGCGAATGTGTTCGGATTGTAGGGCCATCAATAACATAACCATTAAGTATAGGCATCCCATACCTAGACTAGATGATTTGTTGGATGAATTACATGGTTCAAAAATCTTCTCAAAGATTGATCTTAAAAGCGGCTACAATCAAATCCATATCAAACCGGGTGATGAATGGAAGACGGCTTTTAAGACCAACTTTGGTTTATATGAGTGGTTAGTTATGCCTTTTGGTTTAACTAATGCACCAAGTACCTTCATGCGCCTCATGCATCATGTTCTTAGACCTTTCATTGGTAAGTTTGTTGTGGTTTACTTTGATGACATTCTCATTTATAGCTTATCTTTGAATGACCATAGGTTGCATGTTAGGCAAGTTTTGGAAACCCTTAGGAAGGAACATTTGTATGCTAACCTTGCTAAATGTATGTTTGCTCTTGATCATATAGAATTTCTAGGGTTTGTTGTGAGTTGTAAAGGGGTCCATGTGGACAAAACCAAGGTGGTGGCCATTCAAAATTGGCCTACACCGAAATCTTTGAATGAGGTCCGAAGTTTTCATGGGCTTGCTTCTTTCTATAGAAGATTTGTCCCAAACTTTGGTACCATTGCCGCACCACTCAATGACATAGTGAAAAAGGATGTGGTCTTTCATTGGGGAGAAGCACAACAAAATGCTTTTGATACTTTGAAAGAAAAATTGACTAATGCTCCCATCTTGGCCCTTCCTAATTTCACTAAGACATTTGAGATTGAGTGTGATGCTTCAAGCATAGGTATTGGGGCTGTTCTCCTTCAAGAGGGCCACCCCATAGCCTATTTTAGTGAGAAATTGAAGGGAAGTCATATCAACTATTCCACCTATGATAAAGAATTATATGCACTTGTTAGGGCTTTGTTTACTTGGCAACACTATCTTTTTCCCAAAGAGTTTGTGATACATAGTGATCATGAATCTCTTAAATATTTGAAAAGCCAAAACAAACTTAACAAGAGGCATGCTAAGTGGGTGGAATTCATTGAGCAATTTCCTTATGTGATCAAACACAAGCAAGGCAAAATAAATATTGTGGCGGATGCTCTTTCTAGAAGATACACCTTGCTAAATCTTTTAACCTCTCAATATCTTGGTTTTGATCACATTAAGGAACTTTATCATGATGACCTTGATTTTTCTCTCCTCTATCAAGAGTGTCTTAAGGGAGGACACAAAGATTTTTTTATTCAAGATGGCTTTCTTTTTAAAGGAAAACGTCTTTGTGTTCCCCAATGCTCTATTAGATTATCTCTTGTTAGAGAAGCTCATGAGGGGGGCTTAATGGGACATTTTGGGGTTGCTAAAACTTTGGATGTGTTGCATGAACATTTCTTTTGGCCTCATATGCATAAACATGTTCATAGTTTGTGTGATAAATGCATAGCTTGCCGCAAAGCTAAATCTAAAATGCATCCCCATGGTCTTTATACTCCTCTTCCTATCCCTTCAATGCCTTGGGTAGATATATCTATGGATTTCATCTTAGGCTTACCCAAGACATCAAAGGGAAAGGACTCCATTTTTGTGGTAGTGGATCGTTTTTCAAAGATGGCTCACTTTATTCCTTGCCACAAAGTGGATGATGCATGCCACATTGCAAACCTCTTCTTCCAAGAAGTGGTTCGCTTGCATGGGATTCCTAGGTCTATAGTGTCCGATAGAGATCCTAAGTTCTTGAGTCACTTTTGGAAGACCTTGTGGGGCAAGCTTGGAACTAAGCTTTTATTTTCTACCACTTGCCACCCACAAACCGATGGTCAAACCGAGGTGGTGAATAGAACTTTGGGACAACTATTGAGATGCTTTATTTCGGGGAATCCTAGAGTGTGGGAGAATTTACTACCCCATGTTGAGTTTGCATATAACCGAGTAGTAAATTCTACCACCTCCCATTCTCCTTTTGAGGTGGTCTATGGGTTTAATCCCCTAACACCTCTTGATCTTCTTCCTATTCCCCTTCTTGACGATGTCTTGTGCAAAGATGGGGATGAAAAGGCTTCTTTTGTGAAAACTTTGCATAAAGACATCAAGAAGAGAATTGAGAAGAAGGTTGGCAAGTATGCTGAACTTGCCAATAAGAGGAGAAAAGCATTGTTGTTTGATGAGGGCGATTGGGTTTGGCTTCACTTGAGGAAGGATCGTTTTCCTACTCAAAGGAAGTCCAAACTAATGCCTCGAGGGGATGGACCTTTCCAAGTCCTCAAGAGGATTAATGACAATGCTTATGAGTTAGATATGCCTGATACATTCTTAGGTAGTCATACTTTTAATGTCAGCGATCTAACTCCTTTTTCTGTAGGTCTCCAGAATTCGTGGTCGAATTCTCTCCAACTCGGGGAGTATGATGGAGATCAAGCCCAAGAGAACATGGAGGCCACTCATCAAGCTCAAGAAGAGGTGGAGGCACAAATGGAGGACGCCCATGGAGGTCAAAGTCCACCTCAAAGGATTACAAGAAGCATGTTCAAAGCCTTGGGAGCTAGAGGACATTTATTTTCTCTTTTTGTAGTGTCTTTAGTTGAAGGTGCTTAGAGGGAAACCTTAGAAACCTCTTTTGTTATAGCATCTTTTAGGCTTTAGTTAGGAGCTTTAGGGGGGTGTATTAGTAGATAGGTGTAGAAGTAGAATAGGGGGTGCCAAAGTGAAGGAAAGGATCACACCTTCCTTGCTTTGCAAATAGGCGCCGGTTCTAGTTTGAATTAGGAGGGAATTTTGAATTGTTTTAGCTTTCTTTTTCAGCACCTTAGGCTATAAATAGAGGTGCCTTCCTTGTAAATTTCAGATTTGAATTTATCTAAAGAAACTATACTCAAAATTGGAGTGAGCATTTGGAGAGCTTTGAGCTTCTTCTCTAGTCTTATCTTGAAGGACCATGGTTTCCTCAAGTGGCGGCTTCCACACTCATCTAGGAGCATCCATACTTCTAGTGGTGTGATCATCCAACCTATCTTCCATCTTCATGAGCATTCTCTTCTCCTTCCTTTCTTCTTCTTCAATTGTTCATGTTACCTTGTGTTTTGAGTTGTCTAGCTTTCGGTTTTTCTATTTTCAGCACCTATATTCTGTTTTGTTTTTAAATTCTGTTCGGTTCTTTTGTTTAGTAGCTTAATTCTGTTCGGTTAATCTAGTTTCTATTCCTTTGTTGATTCAATTTGACAATATTTGGTTCATCCAAATGAGTTTGGGATTTGGTACTTGTTATTGGTGAGTTCTTGATCTTAGAACCATGATCCAACTTCTAAGAAAGTGCCTCTACATTTTCCAGCTCAAGGTGATTCCTCAAAGTGTCAAGAATCTTGTTCTATGTGGCTATTGGAATCACATCAACCTCCGGGCAGTACACCAGGTAAACGCGGTGGCATTCCGACCGAGGATGCCACCCATCACGTTCACGGACGAGGACTTTAAGGGCGTAGACTACCGCTAGCAGGACGACCCAATGGTGATAGCGGTCGATATAGATCGATTCACCATACGGAAGACCCTTGTGGACCAAGGAAGTTCGGTAGACATCCTCTACTGGAAAACTTTGAAGGCCATGAGGATAGCCGAGGCCGAGATGATGCCATACGACGACCACGTGGTAGGATTCTCGGGCGAGAGGGTAGGTACCAAGGGTTACATCGAATTGTATACCACCTTTGGAGAGGGAAGAACACCAGGACCATCAAAATTCGATACCTGTTCATCAACGCCAACACCTCCTACAACATCCTCCTTGGCCGACCATCCATCAACCGGCTGATGGCCATAATATCAACCCCTCACCTCGCAATGAAATTCCCTTCGAGGACAGGGGACATTCTCACGGTCCATGTAGACCAGAAAGAAGCACGAGAGTGCTACGCCGAGAGCCTTTGGGTGGAGCCTTTAAGGGCCGACACCTCTCCCTTCAGGGTGAGAAAGTCCTCCCGAAAGGACTGCTCTCCCAGGAAGGATCGACCGAGGAAGATCGAGCCAACCGTGGCGTTGGTAGATCTCGACCCCCGGGCGACCAAGGGCAGGTTGGAGGCGAGAGAGGAGCTAAGGAGAGTCCCCCTCCTCGACGAAGAGCACAACACGACTGTAGGAACAACCTTGGCAGCGGCCGAGGCCGAGATCATGCACGCCGCGCTGAAAAAGAATATCGACATGTTTGCATGGACGCCGGTCGACATGCTGGGGTGAGCCCAGACGTCATCACCCATCGATTGTCAATATTCAAGGAAGCCCGCCCGATCTCCCAAAAGAAGAAGGACTTGGGTGACGAAAAGCGACTCGTGGCGAAGGAGGAGGCCGACAAGCTCCTGTCGGCCGGCTTCATAAGGGAGGCCCGATACACGACATGGCTGGCCAACGTCGTTATGGTCACCAAACCAAACGGTAACTGGAGGATGTGCGTCGACTACAGAAACATCAACAGCGCATGTCCGAAGGACACCTACCCTCTCCCGAACATTGACCGACTGGTGGACGGGGCAGTCGGCCACAAGATTATGAACTTCCTGGACGCTTACTCTAGCTATAACCAGATAAGCATGCACCCCAGGGACAAGGAAAAAACGGCCTTCATGACGACCGACGCCAACTACTGTTACGAGGTCATGCCATTTGGCCTTAAGAACGCAGGGGCGACCTACCAGCGCCTCATGGACAAAATCTTCAAAGGCCTAATCGGCCGGGCGGTAGAAGTGTACGTGGACGACATAGTCGTGAAGTCCGACTCATTCGATCAACATCTGAAGGACCTGGACGAGGTCTTCAGGGCCTTAAGGGGAGTCAACATTAAGCTCAACCCCGAAAAATGTACCTTTGGGGTTGAGGGAGGGAAGTTCCTAGGCTTCATGCTCACCCACCGAGGAATAGAGGCCAACCCCGACAAATGCCAGGCCATACTCAACATGAGAAGTCCAAACAATGTGAAAGAGGTACAACAACTCCTAGGACGGCTGACCGTCCTCTCCCGGTTCGTCCCCCGCTTGGCCGAGAGGACGAGGCTGATGGTCCAGCTGCTCTGAAAGGGCAAAAAATTCGCCTGGGACAACCAATGCAAGGAAATCTTCAAACAGTTCAAGGAGTTCCTCACATCCCCGGCCGTCATCCAGAAGCCGAGACCCGACCACCCGATCCTTGTGTATCTGGTAGTCTCGGAGGAAGCAGTCAGCGCTGCCCTGGTACAAGAGATTGAGGGCGAGGAACGACTGGTGTACTTCGTCAGCCGAACCCTCCACTCGGCCGAGACCAGGTACCAGATGATAGAGAAGGTGACCCTCGCCCTAGTCCTCACAGCAAGACGGATGCGCCCCTACTTCCAAAATCACTCAATAACTGTAAGAACCGACTACCCTATTTTTAAAATTTTGTCTAAGCCGGACCTTGAAGGGAGGATGATAGGATGGTCAGTTGAACTCTCCAAGTTCGACATACGCTACGAACCGAGGGGTGCCATCAAGTCTCAATGCCTGACCGACTTCTCGGCCGAGCTAACACCACTACCCACCCTCTCGGGTGGGTGGACGCTCTATGTGGACGGCTCCTCAAATAAAACAGTCTGTGGAGCGAGAGTCGTCCTGGAGGGGTCGGGCGACCTCTTCCTGGAACAAACCCTCCAATTCGGATTCCGGGCGACCAACAACCAGGCCGAGTACGAGGCCTTGCTCGCTGGGCTGAACCTAGCCTACGACATGGGAGCATGTGAAGTCACATGCAAAAGCGACTCCCAAGTGATGGTCGGCCAAGTCAATAGGGAGTTCGAAGTTAAAGAGCCTCTACTGCAGCAGTACTACCACGCGGCCAAAAATAGCATCGCTCGCTTCAGCAAAGCACCCTTGGAACACATACCGAGGGAGGACAACAAAAGGGCCGACATCCTGTCCAAGCTGTCGGTTACCAAGAAGAAGAGCCACCAGAGGTCAGTCATACAAATATGGCTGAGACACCCCAGTGTGACTGAGGTTGAGGCCGACTGTCTGGCTATAGAAGAGGCCGAGGCTGACAATTGGATGACACCCGTCATCTAGTACCTAACGACTGGCACATGCAAGGCCGACCAAGAAAAGGCGATGAAGCAACAATGTGCCCGGTATACCATGATCAACGAAGATTTGTACCGGAGAGGTTACTCGACCCCCCTACTGAAGTGCATCACCAACAAACGGGCCGAGTACATTCTGGCCGAGATCCAGACGGTACAACACAAAGGTCCAGCCAAGGAGTTTTCAGAAGGGCGACCTCGTTTGGAGAATGCGCAGCGATGCGAGAAAAAATGAAGGAAAATTCTCATCCAACTGGGAGGGGCCTTTCCGAGTCCGAGAAGTCGCACAAGTGGGGGCTTATAATTTGGAATGGCTTTCGGGAAAAATTGTACCGAGAACGTGGAATGCCACGCACCTCAAATTCTACTACAGCTAAAATCAATAAAGTCACGCACTCTTTCCTTACCCGACCAGGGAGGTTTTAACGAGGCATTTTCATCAAAATATTGACAAAGTTCTTCTACAACATCTCAGATCGGAATCCCCTGCCGAGATCGACCGCCAAACTTGCTCGATTAACATCGCAAGTATCGGCCGACCTCCCACAAGAAGAAGAAGAAGAAGAAGAGGGAGAAGAGGGAGAAGAGGGAGAAGAGGAAGAAGAGGAAGAAGAGGAAGAAGAGGAAGAAGAAGAAGAAGAAGAAGAAGAAGAAGAAGAAAAAGAGGAAGAAGAGGAAGAAGAGGAGGAAGAAGAAGAAGAAGAAGAAGAAGAAGAAGAAGAAGAGTCCAAGAGGAGATGAGAAGGGAAAGCATCCAAGCAAGGGAAACGTTGGAAGAATCACTGAGAGTTCAGGATCGTTTACAGAGAAGGAATGAAGAACTTGAACACCGTTTGGATCAACAGTTGATAGTCCAATCGGAAGAAGGGAATGATGTTGATTGGGATTTTCAGCCATTTTCAGAAGAAATTCTGAGAGAGCAAACCTCAACGGATTATGTTTTCCCAAAATAAGTGTGTTTGCGGGAAAGCAAGACCTAGGAGCCCATTTAAAAATCTTTAGAACCCAGATCTGATATGTGGAGGGACAGACGCCCTGAGGTGTAAGATGTTCGCAGGTACGCTAGTAGGAACGATGCTGGATTGGTTTAGCAGTTTACCGGAAAGGTCAGTAACTTCGTTCAAAGTATTCTCGAGATTATTTATATCTCATTTTTCAGCAAACAAAGCGAAACCTTTGGAGGTAGCAGATTTATTTAAAGTAAAGCAAGCAAAGAAGGAGTCTATAAAGCAATTCTTGTGTCGATTCAGCGAGGTGATGGTACAGATTCCTCAGCCGAATAAACGATTATTCGTGGAAGCCTTTATAAGGGGTATGCGGTCAGGATCGTTCGGAGAATCTTTGATCAAAAGGAGGTCGGACAACATGGTAGCGGTAAAAATTTATGTTCTAAACTTATGATGGTGTTATCTTCTAAACTTATGTTTTTTACATAAAGATTTGTGATGATGTTATGTTTTGAAATTGATGTTATGATATAAAACTTACTTAAGATCTATCATGATATGATCATGTTATTTTGAAGAGATATAAATGATGTGATTTGATATGATAGATGATTTAATACAACCGTATATGGTCAGTGGAGAGATATTTTAAAAAGGTCATGCACTGTATGATGAAAATCCTCCAGCACAACTGGAAGGGATTCCGACCACGAGTCGGATGAAAATCAATAATTAAAAAGGTCATGCGGTGCATGATGAAATGCCTGCAGTATATCTGGAAGGGATTCCGACCACGAATCGGGCAAAGATCAATAATTAAGAAGGTCATGCACTACATGATGAAATTCTTGCAGTATAATTGGAAGGGATTCCGACCACGAGTCGGGAAAAGATCAATAATTAAGAAGGCCATGCACTGCATGATGAAATTCTTGCAGTATAACTGGAAGGGATTCCGACTACGAGTCGGGTGAAGATCAATAATTAAGAAGGTCATGCACTGCATGATGAAATCTCTGCAGTATAACTGGAAGGGATTCCGACCACGAGTCGGGTGAAGATCAATAATTAAGAAGGTCATGCACAGCATGATGAAATCCCTGCAATATATAACAAATAAACATGAGCATATACGAATAATTAATTTTAGAAATTTTATTTATTTGAGATTATTATTTAAGTGGGGAATAAAATAATTTAGGATTTTTATTTATTTAAGAATTTAGAAAACGTAAAAATTTATTAATTTTAGATTTTTATCTAAGAATAACATTAAATAATTTAGGATACGGATTTATTTAGAAATTTGATTAATTTAGAAATTTTATTGATTTTCGATTTTTATCTAAAAATGAAAATACAAATTTTTGGATTTTTATTTAATTAGGATTTTGAAAACTTTCAAATTTCATTTATTTTATATTTTTATTTAAGTAGAAAATAAAATAATTTTTGATTTTGTATTTATTTAGGATTTTTTAAAACTTTTGAAATTTTATTTATGTATGACATAAAATAAGTTATGATTTGTATTTATTTAGGATTTTGAATATTTTAGAAATTTTATTTATTTAAAAATTTCATTTAAGCAGGGCATTAAATAATTTAGAATTATTATTTATTAATATTTTAAATAATTTAAGAATTTTATTTATTCTAGAGATATTTTATTTAAGTAGGACATTAAATAAATTGGGATTTTTATTTGTTTAAAATTTTAAATAATTTAGAAATTTTATTTATTGTAAATTTTTATTTAAGTATGACATTTAATAATTTATGATTTGTGTTTATTTATATATATAAATGTAAATGACAAAATAAATAAAAGAATCACAAATATATAAGAAATAATCACTAACATATGCTAATAAATAAATAAAAATAAACATACTAAATTAATATAAACAATATACTAGTGGGAACACAGGCACTAACGTGTCTGTATATTTGTATTTTTTATTTTTATCATTTATATATAATTATGTTTAATATTAAAATTTAATAAACAATATTATTATTCACACACTTATATTATCGATATAAATTTAAGTTCATTTTAATAAATACGAATACATGTAGGAAAACACATAAATTTTATCAAAACATAGCTAAGATAGTAGTAATACATGATAAATTTACCGATTATTCAATGCAGATTATCACCAATGAAAATAAAATCATAGTATGAAGCAGTAATAACATTTTTGTTAACTGCATTTTTTTATTGATTGAGTCTGTTTTTGTCGGTGACTTGGTTGCTGGTTAACTCTGCGACGGGTTCAAGCTCCGCCTGTCTCCTATGGAATCTACAATTCTCTTGGTTGTTAAATGCTTTTACCTGTATAGACAAAGGGTGTTTGCACTCCGACGCTCAAGTCAGTAAGGGCTCACAAAAGCAACAATAATTCTCAGTGTAGTATGTAAAAACAGCGTACCTTCACCTAGGGTTTCAAGCCCTTTTTATAACTGCACATGTAGCAATTGCACTTGAGATAAACAAATATTAACTGAAAATAAGCACAATATCTTATATCTCTAACAGAAAACCACCTCTCACATGCACCAATGACCTTTAGGTGCTAAACTGCAAGCCACATTCTGTTATACATACACCTCCCTATCTTTTTAGGGTTAACAATATCTATTAACAGATATTTTACGTGCAGCAAACAGATAAAATATCTATTTATCTTTTATCTCCATAATCACAACAGATAAAATATCTCTTTATATTTTATCTTATATCTTTATAAAATATCTCTTTATATTTTATCTTATATCTTTATAAAATAACTCTTTATATTTTATCTTATATCTTTATAAAATATCTCTTTATATTTTATCTTTAAACACATGCAACTTGAATTTAAATCATAACACATCATTAGAAAACTATACCTTGACTCCAGATCCATGGTCGAGCTGACCTCTGCCCTACCCGAGAACCGAGTAGTAGCTGGTCCAAGACCGAAGACCGAGCCCCTGTCCAGTACACAAGCTCCCTAGGCTCGAGTTGAGCTTGGCTAAGCGAATAGGCTTTCAAGTGCTTTGGCCTTTACTGAACCGTTTTCCATAGCCACTACATGCTAATGCTCGAATGTGGCGCATCCAGAGGCATCCTACCTTGATCTCGCCAAGTATTGCTCCATGTGGTGCATGTTCGGATAATTGTGCCCTTTTGTGCATGGTGATTCTTTCAACATGCTAGCTCAGCTTTCTGCTTGGTCACGTGCCCTCGTCGTCATCAACTTTTGCAAGGCACTTGCCAGCGTACCACTAGACAATTAAACTATGCAACTCGAAATCATCTCACAGAGCGTCCAGCTCGGGTGATCACGGGCACCTGCACAACTTGCTCATCCCTCACAGTGTCTAGTTCTCACATGGCATCAATCATGTTGACATATCCTACACTTAGCCAAATTTATGCTCTTGCTTATCCTGCAGAGCATTTAAAGCTCGGGTGATACTGACTTAGGCGACTTACCTGCGTCTCAGGATAGCTTATCTACGCACTTGCTCATCCTACAGAGCACCTACAGCCTGGGTGACACCGGCTTAGGCAACTTACCTACGTCTCTGGATAACACTTTTATGTAACTTGCTCATCCTGTAGAGCACCTACAACCCGGGTGACACCGACATAGGCGACTTACCTACGTCTCTGGATAGCACTTTTGTGTAACTTGCTCATCCTGTAGAGCACCTACAACCCATGTGACACCGGCTTAGGCGACTTACCTACGTCTCTGGATAACTCGTTTATGCACTTGCTCACAAATTAAACAATATGTAAAGCAACAATAAGCCACAACAACAATAATGCATCATAAGCAACATTTATTAGATGGCCCCATTAAAAAACCCTCTTTAAGGGAAAAAGAGCGCTACCTTATAGCACTGCACTATTCAACAATATAATTCAGCTTAACAACAATAAAACTTGAGGTTAGTGACATTCCAAGCCCGAGGACTAGGTTCCCCCATCAGTGTTTCTAACATGTATGCACCATTTCCCGGCAGTTCAATTGCTCGGTACTATCTTGCCACTTGGGAGAAAACCTGTTCTCCAGCTAGTACGAATGGGCTTTCAAAGTGAGAGCTCGCCCTCTAATATGGCTTCTCTCTTCTGTTCTTCAGGCTCCTCTCATAACACTTTCGAGCAACTTTCTGGTCATACTTGATGGTAATTACTTTCCCTTCCAAAGATGGCAACTTCATCTTCATATGCTTGGTTGAAGCCACGACACCTAACCTGTTTATATAAGGTCTACCCAAAAGCAGGTTATAAGCGGAAGGGATATTTACAACAATGTACCTGGCAACTATAGTTCGTGCAACTTCCTCATCAGAGAAAGTGGTTATCTAATCGATGTACCCTCGCATCTCCACTTGGTCCCCTACGAAGCCCACCAAACACTTATCATGCGGTCTCAACTGGTCAGGGGACAGTCACAGATTGACGAATGTCGACCAAAACATCACGTCATCCGATCTTTCTTGGTCAATAAGAACTCGGTGCACTCGCCTTCCTATGGTCACAACAGAGATCACGACCGGGTCATTTTCATGAGAGACCACCCTTACCAGATCAGTCTTGGTAAAGTAAAGGGGCGGGTTTGGTGCATCATCAGGTTCCTGCGTCTCTACTAACATCACAGCTCTTGCATATCGGTTGCGCTCTGTGGCTGAGCTCCCTCCTCTTGAGAATCCACCCGAGATCGTTTTTATCTTGCCATACACTGGAATCTCGTGCGAGGGATCTTTTCCCGAAGTGTCTCCATGAGGCTCTTCCTGCCCGACCTCACAATACTCCTTTAAGAACCCTTCATTCAAAAATTATGCTAGATGACGTCCTAAAGCCAAACATCGTTCAATGTCATGACCGAACCCTTTGTGAAAATCACACCAAGCATCCCTTTTAGGTCCTAAATTCCTCTCAGCCTTACTGGGGAACCTCAATTTTTCTACTACTGCTGGTATGGCTATCAATTCCTTGTAAGATATTTTGAATTTAGGGCAGACCTCCTCTTCCCTGAACCCTGCCCTGGGTTCGCCTCTCTTGTAAGGCACGTGTCTAACTCTTGACGTCTTGTGGACCCTCAAAGGTCGAGAAGCCTTGCTAGTATTCCCTGGTTTAACTGGATGAGAATGCAAACTGTCATTTCTGACTGCGACTGCCTCTTCAGCATTGATGTGTATGAATGCTCTTCGCCTAATCTCTAAAAAAGTCTCTGGCAAGTTCCTGATTAGGGAGTCGCAGAATGGTCCTGACACAATCCCCTGCTCAAAGGCGGTAACCATCACCTTCTCGTCATGGGTTTGAAGTCAGACGGTGAGAGCCCAGAACCTGTTCAAATATACCTTCAACGTCTCTCATTCCTTTTGTCTGACATTGAAGAGGTCGTACAACTCGGGGGATTTGACCTAATTGGCGTAGAATTGTTCTCGGAACAGTTTGGTGAAATGAGCAAAAGAGGTGATGTGGCCATCAGGGAGCCCACTGAACCACTACATCGCTATACCTGTGAAGGTGCCCATAAAGATCTTGCACCGCACTGCGTCTAATCCTCCCGAAATAATCATCTTAGAATTGAACATTGTAAGATGGTTCTCGTGGTCTTTTGTTCCTGATAAGGTAATCTTAGGCGTGACATAGTGTGCTGGTATTGGTTCATCCATGATGGCTCTCGAAAAAGGCTCTGGGCAATCCCTTGCGGGCACACCCGAGCCTCGCTCCCATTGGGTCGCAAAGCACGTTGTTGCATGTCTTTGAGCAGATCCTCATTGTTCTTGCGCAATTCTTCTCGCATTTACACATTGGCCTCTTGGAGAGTCCTGATAGTCTCCATGAGTTGTTGTAGTGTGGGAACCTCGACTCCTCCTGGTCCCACTGACATTGGTTGTGGCTACACTGGTTGTGTTGGCTGCGCCAGTTGCTCTGGTTGCGCTGCTGACACTGGTTCTGTTGTCTGCGCAACCTGCGTTATCTTTGCATTCCGCATCTTGCTTAAAAACTTTGAGCACAAATGTGGATGGGATCAGGTTTTATCGGGCCCCACGGTGGGTCCCAAATGTTCTTGTCGGTGACTTGGCTGCCGATTGACTCTGGCGACGGGTTCAAGCTCCGACTGTCTCCTCTGGAATCTGCATTTCTCTTGGTTGTTGAATGCTTTTACTTGTAAAGATAGAGGGCGCCCTTACGGCCGTTTGCACTCCAACGCTCAAGTCAGTAAGGGCTCACAAAAGCAACAATAATTCTCAGTGTAGTGTGTAAAAACAATATACCTTCACCTAGGGTTTTAACCATTTTTTATAACCGCACATGTAGCAATTGCACTTGAGATAAACAAATATTAACTGAAAATAAGCACATTACCTTATATCTCTAACAGAAAACCACCTGCCACATGCACCAATGACCTTTAGGTGCTAAACTGCAAGCCACATTCTGTTATACATACACCTCCCTATCTTTTTAGGGTTAACAATATCTATTAACAGATATTTTACGTGCAACAAATAGATAAAATATTTCTTTATCTTTTATCTTCAGAATCACTACAGATAAAATATCTCTTTATATTTTATCTTATATCTTTATAAAATATCTCTTTATATTTTATCTTATATCTTTATAAAATATCTCTTTATATTTTATCTTTAAACACATGCAACTTGAATTTAAATCATAGCACATCATTAGAAAACTAGACTCATTAACCAAACAGGCCCAACACCGCTACCTTGACTCCAGGTCCATGGCCGAGCTGACCTCTGCCCTACCCGAGAACCGAGGACCGAGGACCGAGCCTCTTTCTGGTACAGAGTCAAATGTCAAATAGATGTCAATTTTATTTCTAAAAAAATATTTGTCATCTATACCTATATATAAAGGGGATTCCCCACTTTAACTGCTCTAAATTGTTTTCCTATTTTATCTTTGCTTAATATTTTGTTTTATTGTGAGAGAGTAAAAATATAAAAACATCTTAAAAACTGTTGTCTAGTGCTATTTGATATTCTTTCCACAGAACCCCAAGTGCGCTCTTTCTACAGATTCACAAGTGTGTGCAAATTCAACACCCTGAATGCAAGTGCACACGTGCACACAGTGCTTAAAAATGACTAGACACTTCAATATTATCTGTGTGTCCAATACTAATTAATACTATTTGACTTTCATTTTTTTATAATTATGTCCTTTATTTTTTTACTTGAAATTAACATGATTACATAATGAATAATAATAAATAAATACTAATTTTTGTTTATAAATTCAACTTTTATGTTGTAGGGTTTAATTTTTTATTTTCTTCATTCTTAAAAAACAATTTAAACTAAACATTTTTATTTTATTACTTTTTTATTTTTATTTTGTAAAAACTCATTTCTTTATTAATTAATAACTATTTTAAACATTAAAAATATTTATATTTTTAATGTATTTAAAATAAAAATTATCAATTTTTTTTTTACTTTTGAATGGTGCTAGATAGGAAAATAAAAACAAAAAAGGTGCTAGATGAGGAAATAAAAGTGTAAATAGTGTTATATGAGAAATTAGTAAATTAGTAATTTTTGATCAAAAATTGAGCAACATTAAATTTATTAAATACGGACCGAACGACTCGGTGAACAATATTTATTGGTAACGTTAGTTATAAATTCTAACCGAGCGCTCGGTTAACAATACTTAAAATTATTAATTTCTGATCAAGATTGGTGGATAACATTTCTTACCGAACGCTCGGTTAATAATACCTAAAATTATTAATTTCTGAAAAAGATTGGTAAATAACACTTAAGTTATAATTTCTGATTGAACGCTCGGTTAATTAATACTTAAAATTATTAATTTCTGACCAAGATTGGTAAATAACACTTAAGTTATAATTTCTGACCGAACGCTCGGTTAATTAATACTTAAAATTGTTAATTTCTGACCAAGATTGGTGAATAACATTCGAGTTATAATTTATGACCGAATGCTTGGTTAATTAATACTTAAAATTATTAATTTCTGACCAAGATTGGTGAATAACATTCGAGTTATAATTTCTGACCGAATGCTCGGTTAATTAATACTTAAAATTATCAATTTCTGACCAAGATTGGTGAATAACATTTAAGTTATTAAGTGTTGATAGAATACCTCAGGAAAAACAATAATGTATGGTGTTGGAAGATGATGATTTTTTAAAGTGCCTCGTTAAAACCTTCTCGGCCAAAAACCCTCCTTAGGGATAAAACAACCGAGCAAGGAAAAAGTGCACTAACTTTATTTATCAACTGTAATAAAATTTGAGATGTGTGGCATTCCACGTTCTCGGTATAGATTTTCCTGACAAATATTCTAAATAATATGCTCCTCCAGCCGTTGTATCGACAATGCGGAATGGACCTTCCCAATTGCTTGAGAATTTTCCACCGTCCTTCTGAGCGTCACTGCACATGCGCCAGACTAAGTCCCCTTTCTGAAAGCTTCGTGGCTTTACCTTCGAGTTATACCTTCTCGCCGCCGTATTTTGCACGCTTCTTCTCGTATTTTGCACTTGTCTCTTAGTTCGTTGATAAGGTCAAGGCCGACCAATAGACTTTCTTTATTTAGCTCTAAATCTAACGTTTGTCGGCATAATAAAGGTTCTCCTATCTCGACCGGAATCATGGCTTCAGTGTCGTATGTCAGACTGTAGGGCGTCTCTTGAGTGGTAGATTGTGGGGTACATCGTTAGGACCACAGAACCTCCAGGAGTTCTTCAGTCCAATTTCCCTTGGCTGGACCAAGTCTCTTTTTAAGCTCATTGAGGATGACTTTATTGGCAGCCTTTGCTTGGTCGTTGGTTTGCGGATCTTCGACCGAACTTGCACTGTGTTTGATGTTGAGTTTGTCGTAGAATTCCGCTAACCCTCGGTCAGTGAATTGTCGACCATTATCGGGGATAATAACCTGGGGTAGACCGAATCGACACAATATTCTTCCATACGAAAGTTTGAACGTTTCGAGCGGTTATGGCTATTAAGGGTTCGGCCTTGATCCACTTATTGAAGTAATCGATGCCGACTAACAGAAATTTGCATTGCCCCTTGCCAGGTGCAAAGGATCCAATTATATCCATTCCACACTTCACGAACGGCCATGGGGACAAAATGTAGTGCAAATTTTCTGGTTTTTTGTGTGACAGGGTGCCATACTCTTGGCACTTCAAACATTTTCGAACGAATTTCGTGAAATCTCCTTGCACGGTCGTCCAATAATACCCGGCCCGTAACACTTTAGCAGCCATAGTTCGGGCTCTGGAATGAGTTCCGCATATCCCCTCGTGTAGTTCGGTCATCACGTAAGTGACTTTCTCAGGATCAAGACACTTTAGGAGTAGACGAGAGTATCCTCGCCTATAGAGGTCATAATCAATGAGTATGAACCGAGCGGCCTGTTGTTTCATCGTTTTTTCTAAGTGTGGGTCGCATACTCCCTCTGTCAAGTATTGCTTGATAGGGGTCATCCAGTTAGGCTGAGTATCGGTCATCATACATTCCTCGACACCGACACTGGGTCTAGTTAAAGTTACATGTATGACCGACCGATGAACTCCTTTTTGTTTGGTGGTGGCCAATCGTGAGAGAGCGTCCGCTCGAGTGTTATTTTCTCTTCAGACGTGTTGGAACGATGTCTCCTTAAATCTGGTTAAGAGATTTTTCACAAAATGGAAGTATTGTTGTAGTAAAGTTTCCTTTACCTTATATTCCTTTGTGAGTTGTTCGATGACAAGACGAGAATCACTTTTACAAATCAAGATGGTTACCTCTAACTCGATCGCTAGGTGGAGACTGGCGATTATAACTTCGTATTCAGCCTGGTTGTTTGAGGTCTTGAACTCAAATTTCATGGCTTGCTCAATAACAATCTCGCCTGGTCCTTCCAATACTACTCCTGCTCCGCACGAACGACTGTTCGAAGAGCCGTCTACATATAATGTCCATTTGGACTCCCTTTCCTCGGTCGGGTGGGGAGTGAGCTCCGCCGCGAAGTCGGCAAAGGCCTAAGATTTAATGGCTCCCTTGGGTTGATATTCAATGTGAAACTCTGATAACTCAATTGCTCAACCTATCATTCGTCCGGCTAAGTCAGGTTTAGTCAGAATCTTCATAATGGGATAGTTAGTCTTAACTATGACCTAATGATTCTAGAAGTACATATGCATTCGTCGTGCGGTGATGATTAATGCCAATGCAACTTTCTCGACCATTTGGTATCTGATTTCTGCGCCATGCAATACTCGACTAACAAAATACACCGGTCGTTCTTCCGCTTCTATTTCTTGCACAAGGACTGAACTTACTGCTTCATTGGAAACAACAAGATAAATTATGATGGGTTCTCGTGCGTTCGATTTTTGGATGACCAGTGTGGATAATAAAAATGCTTTCAACTGCAAAAATTTTGTTCGCACTCGACGGTCCACTCAAACTTGAATGTCTTTTTTAGTAATTGGATAATGGGTCTCGTTCGTTCGGCAAGCTTGGGTATGAACCGAGACAGGGAAGTGAGTCGGCCGATTAGCCGTTGGATTTTTTTAAAACCGCTAGGACTTCGCATTTCTGCAATGGCTTTACACTTCTCGGGATTTGCTTCTATGCCCCGATGAGTGAGCATGAAACCTAAGAACTTTCTGCCTTCTACGCCGAACGCACACTTCTCAGGGTTTAGACACACATGATACTTGCGTAAGGCTTGAAAAACCTCTTTCAGATCTGAAACATGCTGCTTGCACGAGTCAAATTTAACAACAATATTGTTAACATATACCTCAATGTTCCTTCCGATCATGTCATGAAAGTCCATCAAACGTTGATAAGTAGCTCCAGCATTCTTGAGGCCGAACGACATGACCTCGTTGTAAAAGTTGTTGAAATCTATTCTGAAAGCCGTTTTTTCCTTATCTCGAGGATGCATATGGATTTGATTATACGCTGAGTATGCATCCAAAAAAAATTAGGATCTGATGGTCAGCTGCTCCGTCGACCAGTCGGTCAATAGTGGGTAGAGGATACAAATCCTTTGGGCATGCTTTGTTAAGATCTATGTAATCTACACACATTCTCCATTTACCATTTGAATTTTTGACCATTACTATGTTGGCCAACCATGTAGTATAGCGGGCTTTTTGAATGAACCCGGCCTGCACCAATTTACCTATTTCTTCTCGGGCGGCCTTCCGCCTTTCTTCCCCTAACTTTCTTTTCTTCTGGGCAATCGGCCTAGCCTCCTTGTACACATATAAACGATGAGTAATAACATCGGGTTTTACCCTGGGCATATCTGCAACAGTCCAAGAAAAAAGGTCAGCATTTTTCATTAACGTTTTACCAATGGCCTCTCGGTCGTCTTGTTTTAAGGAGGTTCCCATATGCGTTTTATGGTCCTTGTCGCGAAGTACTATGGGTTGAAGATCTTCCCCGGCCTCCATGCGAGGATCGTCCAATCGAGGATCTAGGTCGACAAGAGCAACCAAGTGTCTTTTAGAGTCTCTTCCTCTGGAACGCCTCTCTAGCGGTCAGCCTCTTCTATCCGAGGATCGGTCGTTCGTAGTTGTGTATAGTCGTCTGGTTGGTTCAACCTTTAGACTAGCTACGTAACATTCTCTCGCAGTTTTATGATCGACATGTACTGTCGCAAAGTCTCCACTGACGGAGGGAAATTTCATGGCTAAATGAGGGGTGGAAACGATAGCCTTCAACCTGTTTATGGAGGGACGACCGAGCAGTATATTGTAAGATGTGTTGGCATTAATCAGCAAGTACCGGATGTTGATAGTCTTGCTGAGATAGTCATCCCCGAAAGTGGTGAATAAGTCAATATATCCCCTCGTATCTACCCGTTCCCCCGAAAATCCAACTATCTGCTCATTGTAAGGTTGTATCTCTGCCTCCGAAATTTGCATCTCTTTAAAGGTTTCCCATTATAGGATGTCGACCAAGCTCCCTTGATCCACGAGGACTTTAGCAATTGCAAATTTATCTATCTCCACCATAATGACCATAGGGGGTCGTCTTGAGCGGGGTCGATTGTGGTGAAGTCGTTGTCGGTAAATGTGATTGGTGGTATGTGTGGTCGTCTATGCGTAGAAGTTGAATGGACGGATTGAATCACCCTAAGGTGTTTTTTCCTGGCGGAGTTAGAACATCCTCCACCTGCGAAACCGCATGCAATGTAATTAACTTCTTGAAGAGGTACGCTGAACGAAACTGGTCCGGCAATGGTGTTAATGACCTCGCGAACCTTTTGTTTGGTTCGGCTTCTACGTTCAAGGCTTTCGCTTCGAGGTCGGGTCCGTCTGACCGGACTCTCACTTCATTTCCTTCGGGTCGTGTGACGATAGCCGTCACGGTTTTCGTCGTCCCCTCGTCCAGAGCGTTCTTTATCTCTGGAATAGTCAATGTCATGTTGGGGCGACCGTGGTGCAGATGTGGTTGTTCTGATGAATTTGCGGAGGTGGCCAGCTTGAACAAGCTCTTTTATTTTATCCCTTAATGCCTGGCAGCCCTCGGTCGTATGACCGTAATTGCAATGATATTGACAACGTTTGGTCGTATCTGCATTGGGTGGTGTTTGTGTTTGTTTGAGTGCGGGGATGAGTTCAGCTTGCAAGGCCTCATCCAATATCTTACCACTGGGTACTGTCAAAGAAGTATAGTTATGGAAGCGAGGACCTCTGTTTGAGCGATACCTGTCTCAGTCGGTCGTTATAACGGGAGGACGGGTGCCCTTGTTTCTCTCTGTGTTCTCAACTTGTGTTTTCCTGTGATAATCAATGTGTTCCTCTATTTGCATAAATTTAGTCGCTCTTGTTCTTAATTCGTCCATGTTATATGGTGGCCGTTTGATAAGACTTTCCGTGAACCGTCCTGGCAGAATGGCCGAAACTAAATGGTGCATTGCTATATCTGGATTTAAATTCCTGATTCTCATGCATACTTTGCTGAACCTATCCATAAAAGCCCTCGACGATTCCCCTCTTTCCTGTTTGACATTGAGGGGATACATGGAGGACGTACGATGGGGTCTACTCGTGGCATATTGGGTAGTAAACTTTACTTCTAATACATCGAAGCTGGTTACAAAGTTTGGGCGAAGCTCAGTGAACCAGCCTAGGGGTCCCTCTCTCAGAGAGATGGGAAAAGCCTTGCTGATGCGAATCAAATAAAGAAGGCTTTTAATAATGAAGGACAAGATCATTCGTCCTCACATATAAGTTCTTCTTATTATTCTTTGCAAAAGATGAGGCCCAAAGCCCAAGCCCAAGCCCAAGAAGGCCAAAGCCCAAAAAGCCCAAGTTCATCTCATGAAGGGCAAGGCCAAGTATTAAATAATAAAGAATATTGTTGAAGGTGCTTAAAGGGAAACATTAGAAACCTCTATTGTTAAAGCATCTTTTAGTCTTTAGTTAGGAGTTTTAGGGGGGGTGTGTTAGTAGATAGGTGTAGGAGTAAATAAGGAGATGCCAAAGTGAGAGAAGGGATCACACCTTCCTCATGCATTGTTTTAGGCGCCAATTCTAGAAGCTTTTAGGAGGGAGTTTTTTTGAATTTGTGTAGCTTACATTTCAGCACCTTAGGCTATAAATTAAGGTGCAGCCCTTGTATTTTTCAGATTGGAATTAATCTAAGAAAACTCTACTCAAATTTTGAGTGAACTTTGGAGAGCTTTTGGAACCTTCTTCTCTAGTCTTATCTTGATGGATCAATGGAGTCCTCAAGTGGCGGCATCACTCTTATCTAGGAGCATTCCACACTTCTAGTGGCGAGATCATCCAACATCCTTCCATCTTCATGAGCACTCTCTTCTCCTTCCTTCATTCTCTTTCAATTGTTCATGTTGTCTTGTGTTCTTGAGTTGTTTGGTTCGGCTTTTCTATTTTTCCAGCACCTATGTTCTGTTCTTGTCTTTTAAATACACTTTTGTTCGGTTCATATGTTTGCTTATTCAATTCTGTTCGGTCCTTTCAATTTTACCTCTCTTTGTTGATTCAATTTGACAATATGTGGAGCATCCAAATGAGTTTGGGATTTGGTACTAGTTTTTGGTGAGTTCTTGTCTTAGAACAATGATCAAACTCTAAGAAAAGTGCCTCTATAATGTCCAGCTCAAGGTGATTCCTAAGAATGTCAAGAATCATTCTCTATATGGCTAGTGGAATCACATCATGTGGTATCATGAGTCTTAGGTTCTTCTTGCTTAATTGTTGAGTTGTGTGCACTTTAATTTCAAGAGCTCTTTAATTTTCTTGCAATTTAAGTTTCTGTTTTATTTTTTTTTTACTTGAGTTTTCTTGCTGTTTTTCTTTTACACCAAGTGCTTGTGAAAAGGTTTATGGCACTCATTCTTCTTATGAGTATGGTTGCTCTTTTGGAATAGCATTATCCTTCCTAGAGTTTACCTTAAGCTTCCTTTCACTTGTTGTTAAAATTTGTGATGTGTCTTTTAATTTTGTAATCATGTCAAGTTTTGTCTTAGTCATGTTATTCCATAATTGTCATTACTTCTAGTAGTACTTTTATTACTTTGATTGTTTCTTGCTTTGGTGTCATATAATTTTCTGAATTGATATTGATCCTTTGTGCATTTTCTTTTTAGAATTGAGTTCATACTTGTATTCTAGACCTATACAAGTTCCAATACATCATTTTCCATTATGTCTTTGCTAGTTCATAATTCTGTTTTTTATTCCTATTAGGATTCCTCTGTTTCTGAAAAAAGTGCTTACTGTTTCCTTATTGCAATTGATTTACTCACTGGAAAATTCTGAAATTCTGAAATTCTGGATTTGTGATATTCAAAGTGTTAGAAAAGAATAGAAAAAAGAATCATTCAAAAATTCAAAGTACACAAAAAATGATAAATAAAATAAAAAAAAGTGTACAATTCTGCCGAAAAGAATACGGTAATCTGGCAGCGATTTTAAAAAATTTATCTCAATTAATTGATTCCAGTGCCATTATTGAGTTAACATCTTGAAGTTTCTGTGGTTTAATTTTCATAATCCAGTTCGCTCTACATCATTCCAGTTAAATCAGTGAATATCAAGCACAATTTGCATTTTTAAAAAAAAAAATTCCAGTAGCTAATTTTTTGTTTTCTTCATCTACTCTAGAGCTTTTCCTTAAGTATTCTTTTGTGTGCCTACTTTTCTCATTGAGTTCTTTATTTTCTTGATTGTCTTTCATTCTTACTCTTTGAGTTTGTCTTACATATAGTATTCCTTTTGCACTTACCTTTCCTTGCTTATACCTTTTCTTGTTTGTTTTTATTGTTTCATTGGTTTTGTGGTGGTTGCTTTTGAGATTGGTGTGCTTGCTTTGACATCTTTCATTTGAGGATTCCAAGGCCTCAAGATCAGATTGGTGCAAGAACATTATTTCTTTGAGAGTGACCTCTTTTTCTACCTCATTTCACTTCGGCAGTTTCAATTGCCAAGCTCACTGTTTTTGCTAATTTTTTTAACTTGTTTGCTGTTTTGTGTGTTTGCTGTTTTTAATTCCAAATGGCTGGATTTTCAAGTGATGCATCCTACAAGCAGAATTCTCCTTCCAAAGCTTCAATTCTTGGTGAATTACATGAAGCTCAAAGAACAATTAGACGGTTGGAGGAGAAAATGCAAAAGATGGAGGTCCAACAAGCTAGACCATCTCCTTCTATCCATGATGGACATCATTCTCATAGACCATCTTCAAGAGCTTCTTCAAATGATGTTGGCCGTGAAGATGAGCATAGGAGAAGGAGACCTCCACCCCAAGTCCATGGACAAAGACATCATCACCAAGGGGAAAGAATTCACTACGGCAATGGCTTCTATCATGATGCAAAGTCCAAGCTTCCTTCGGTCAAGCTACCTTGTTTTAATGGTTCTAGTGATCCAAATGTATATTTAGATTGGGAGGCTAAGTGTGAACAAATTTTTGAGATCCATGAGATCCAAGATGAGCATAAGCTCAAGCTAGCCACCCTAGAGTTTAGTGATTATGCCATGAAATGGTGGCATGGAATTGTAAAGGACATTATCTATCACAAGGGTCCTCCCGTGGACTCTTGGAACTCTTTAAAGGATCATATGCGCGCTAGGTTTGTGCCCCCACATTTTAGGAAAGACCTCGTGTTGAGACTCCAACGGTTTCAACAAGGTACGCTAAATGTGGATGAATATTATAAGGAGCTTGAGACGCTTGTGCTTAAAATTGAATTAAAAGAAAGTGAAGAAGCCATGGTTGCTAGGTTTGTGAGTGGTCTTAGGAAGGATATTCAAGACATTGTTGAGTTACAAGAGTATTCATCATTGGGCTCTTTAGTTTATCTTGCAATGAAGGTGGAAGCCCAACTTGCTAAGAAAAACTCTTTTAAAAATGCTTCCAATGATGGATACTACTCCAAGTCTTGGAGAAACAAAACTTCTTTTTCTAAACATCCTTCCAAAGATTCTTCTTTCAAACCCAAGGAATCTAAGCCATCTACTTCTAGACCTAAGTCTCCCACTAGAACATCTAATACTAAATGCTTTAAATGTATGGGTTATGGTCATATTGCTGCAAATTGTCCTTCCAAACGAAGTATGTACATGCATGAGGGCATTGTAGTTAGTGAGCATGATTCGGATTCTCCAAAGCATTCATTGCATTCTCATGCATCTAGTGAGGAAGAGAGCGAATGTCCACTTGAAGGGGACTTGTTAGTTGTGAGAAGACTTCTTGGACAAGTTTCACAACCTTTTGATGAAAGTCAAAGGGAAAATATTTTCCATACAAGATGTCTTATTCAAAACAACATTTGTTCCTTGATAGTGGATGGGGGAAGTTGCACTAATGTGGCTAGTACAAGAGTTGTGGAGAAGTTAGCCTTACCCACTATCTCTCATACCAAGCCCTACAAATTACAATGGCTTAGTGAAGTAGGTGAAATCATGGTGAATAAATAAGTCCTCATTAACTTTGCAATAGGAAAGTATAAAGATGAGGTTTTATGTGATGTTGTGCCCATGGAAGCATCTCATCTTCTTTTTGGAAGGCCTTGGCAATATGATAGACATGTTTTACATGATGGCCTATCCAATACAATGTCTTTTTCCTTCCTAGGGCGCAAGGTTATATTAAAACCCCTCTCTCCCAAAGAGGTTCATGAGGACCAAATAAAAATGAAAACTAAAAGAGAAAATGAGAAAGAAAAAGAAGTAAGTACTACACCGAGTCACACCATTTTCTCCTCTAAATCCATCATGTTGACTCGTGCTATGCCTCAAATGGACCCTCCAAGGTCTTCTTCTTCTTTATCTTTTTCATTACCCAAGGTTCCTATTTCAACACCAACTTGGTTAAAATATGTTAGGGATGATTTTTTCATACCTCCTAATGGGTTTCACCATTTAAGAGGTCTTTTTCCAAAAAACATCATCATTCCCAAACAAATTTTTCCAACTTGGTCGATTTATAGGACCTCCTTTTCTGCAATCCCTTTGGTTTCATCCGCTAAGTCATGTATTCCTTTTTCTTACACTTTTGATTATAAAAGTAAACTGACTTTGTTATATGCAGGGATTCAGAATTCGTGGGCGAATTCTCTCCAACTTGGGGAGTATGATGCGAATCAAATAAAGAAGGCTTTTAATAATGAAGGACAAGATCATTCGCCCTCACATTTAAAGTTCTTCTTATTATTCTTTGCAAAAGATGAGGCCCAAAGCCCAAGCCCAAGCCCAAGAAGGCCAAAGCCCAAAAAGCCCAAGTTCATCTCATGAAGGGCAAGGCCAAGTATTAAATAATAAAGAATATTGTTGAAGGTGCTTAGAGGGAAACATTAGAAACCTCTATTGTTAAAGCATCTTTTAGTCTTTAGTTAGGAGTTTTAGGGGGGTGTGTTAGTAGATAGGTGTATGAGTAAATAAGGAGGTGCCAAAGTGAGAGAAGGGATCACACCTTCTTCATGCATTGTTTTAGGCGCCAATTCTAGAAGCTTTTAGGAGTGAGTTTTTTGAATTTGTGTAGCTTACATTTCAGCACCTTAGGCTATAAATTAAGGTGCAACCCTTGTATTTTTCAGATTGGAATTAATCTAAGAAAACTCTACTCAAATTTTGAGTGAACTTTGGAGAGCTTTTGGAGCCTTCTTCTCTAGTCTTATCTTGATGGATCAATGGAGTCCTCAAGTGGCGGCATCACTCTTATCTAGGAGCATTCCACACTTCTAGTGGCGAGATCATCCAACATCCTTCCATCTTCATGAGCACTCTCTTCTCCTTCCTTCCTTCTCTTTCAATTGTTCATGTTGTCTTGTGTTCTTGAGTTGTTTGGTTCGGCTTTTCTATTTTTCCAGCACCTATGTTCTGTTCTTGTCTTTTAAATACACTTTTGTTCGGTTCATATGTTTGCTTATTCAATTCTGTTCGGTCCTTTCAATTTTACCTCTCTTTGTTGATTCAATTTGACAATATGTGGAGCATCCAAATGAGTTTGGGATTTGGTACTAGTTTTTGGTGAGTTCTTGTCTTAGAACAATGATCCAACTCTAAGAAAAGTGTCTCTATAATGTCCAGCTCAAGGTGATTCCTAAGAATGTCAAGAATCATTCTCTATATGGCTAGTGGAATCACATCACTTGCACCATACCGTCTGATCCACGATGTATAGGGTCATTAGTGTTCTGAAAATATTTAAGTGTTCGTTCGGATCGGAGGAGCCATCATAAAGATTCATAGTTAAGCCCCTCCACTTATCGGGAAGAGGCATAACAATGATATCGTTTGTGAAGGGATGACCCCTTGGATTAGCTACCCTGCCTGGAGCAGCATACTTAATGCTTTGGTGAGTATGGTGCGTAAGTGACGTGTGGTGTACCACCTGGGTTGGTACCTTCGTCCCGGATTGATGTGTGGGTGTGTTGACACGAAGGAATGTCCTTCTCGTTCGGATTCTTCAAGTCGCTGAAGCAGTCTTTAGTTTTGCTCTTTTTAACTAAGCCATTTCCTCCACTTGCTGACGTCGCTCTTCCTCTTGCTTGCGCTGACCTTCTTCATGACGTAATTGATCTATAGTTCCCTTCCGTAGTAATTCTTGGATCTGGGCTTGCAGCATCGCCATTTGATCTTCTGCCGTGTTGTCATTATTCGCATTGTTTACTGCAGATACCATCGTTGCTCGTCGAGGTCCTTGTGAATGAAGGTTTAGAAATTACTCAGGCCCCACGATGGGCACCAATTGTACCTGTGTGGATGACAGGGCCTGAGTAATATTGATCCACTCGATACACAATTTGTTGACGTGCTCGTATTCCTTGAATTCTTCAAAGCTCTTCTTCTCTCGCGCGCGTTCTGCCGGCCGGCGGGGGTACTTGCGATTGCACTTCAAAGCTCAAGTCAGTGTTGGTGGTTTGTCAATTCTCTTAAGATATTCAAAAGCGTACATTTTCCCCCTTTCAAAAGTCCCTTTTATAAGTTGACTTGGGCCTTCACACTCGCGTGGGCCAGATACCCGGTTACCAAGACATGTGTAGTCTTTAGGTCGTGTGTAGTGGTTTTCTGATATTACATAAGTGTGTTTTGTAGTGTCTCTTTGACTTATTCAACGTCAGTTATAACCACTTTCTTGTCACGTATTTATTATGTTGTATTATTAATTTGTGTCTTCGGTCGTCCGGGGTCCGACCGGTACATAAATCAAATAAATAAATAAAAATATGAGTAATCAAGTGCTGGATGATTGGATTGTAAAATATAAATTCAATATTAACAAATGACGATAATGTTTTGTTAGTTTGGATTGAGTGATCTAATCAGTCAACTCAAATTGAATTGTTGAACATTCTTGTATTGGACAATTTATCTTAATAATTTAGTTTAAATATATTATACGTGTAGAATACTGTATCATTTTTTTATTGTGAATTACTATTGTTCCTACTAGGGAGATGGGATCTAGAGAACTATTGAAGTCTTTTTCTCCTTCCTTCGGTCTGGCAGGTGAATGGTTGATGAGCTGGGATTCTTCTCGTCCTCCTGCTTCTCCTTCGGCACTCGGTCTCAGGTGAACACCGGATGGTGGGGGTACCTGCGAAGGCACTCCGACACTCAAGTCAGTAAAGCGGGTGGTCAGCTCTCAGGTAGGTGAACAGTAATAAATGACGTACCTTACTCCTTGGGATGTGTGCTATTTATATTATTCTAATGGGTCTACCTTGTTGGGCCCGTTTATCGAGGGGGATACCGCTTAGGGTTGCATTACCTAATTCCTAATGATGGATTAGTTTCGTTGACCTTGGTTTGAGCGTTAACGGTGATAGGGGTCGGCCATCGGCCAAATTCCCATGGTCTTGGTCGTCCCGGCCAGGTCTTCTGAGGTTTCGGCCGAGTCTTCTAAGGTCTTGACCGAGTGGGTCGTCGGCCTCGTCGCTCGGCCAAATCTCTCAGGCTTCGGCCGACTCTCCCTTGATCTCAGTCAGGCTGACCAGGTCTCGGTCAAGTTGACTAGGTCTCGACCTCGCCCATACCGTACAAGTATATAAATATATCATTAACTTGTCCAATGATTACTTTAAAGTTATATTCATAGTATATTTTTAATCAATTAATAATATAAAATATTTTATATCATCAATACATTAAAAAGTTGTATTAATTTTTTTAATCTTCATATTAAATATTTATTAAGATATACTTTTAAATATGGTTGCTCCATAAGCTTATTACAAACCACTTTTCATATATATATATATATATATATATATATATATATATATATATATATAGTTCCATATATATATATATATAAAAGAATTACTACAAAATTCAACCTTCTTATTTTATATGTCAAATATGTGATTGAACAAATAATGGTATTTTATGTATAATTAGTATACTCTAATTGTGTTATATATCTTAACGTTTTAATTTGTAGTTGTAATTTGTAATTGGCTTATTTCATTTTATTTTATTTTACTTTCGAATTAAATGGAACTATTTTTGCATAACATTTCCTCCAATTGGACTCTTGCATGAAAAAACATGTATCTTATTAAATGGTAAAAAAGAGAAAATTAGTAAAATGTATAATAAATAAAACAAAATTAAATTAAATTAAATAAGTGGTCAAGTACTTCTATATAAATAAAAAAAATTAAATTCTTGCAATTCTATATACAAAAAGGATTAAATTCTTGCAATGCTCCAATCAAATAACAATTTTCTTGTAAGTTGACAAATTATTTATCCTCTTTGATACAATAAAAGGGACACTTCAGGGGTTAAGTGTCCCAACCCTTTACATTACTCAATTTCACATGTACAACCACCTAAAGAGAAAAATAAGCACAACTCTTAACTTTTAAGACAACAGAAAGCGAAGCAAAATCCAAGTAATCTAAACACTTGAACCATTATGATTCCACTTGATTTCTACCAACCCAAAAACCCAAAAGGACAAAAGCTACTTAATAAAATCACATAAACTTAGGACCACTATAGTAAATTAATATACCTTTGCACGAGTAAAAGTCATACTTTAGCCTTGGATAGGTTCAAACCTTCAAACTCATAACAAAACTTATAACATTAATTCCTAAATTATTTAATTTTATTTTTAAACAAAAATCTAAATTAATTAAATTTCTATATTTTTTAAAGTTCTAAATAAATACAAATTCTAAATTAATTTATTTTCTACTTGGATAATCTAAAATAAATAATATTTTTAAAGTTTTCAAAATCTTAAAAAAACACAAAATCAAATTATTTATTGTCTTACACAAATAAAATTTTTAAATAAATTAAATTCCTAAATTATTTAAAAATCTAAATAAATACAAATCTTAAATAATTTACTATCATACTTAAATAAAAAATGAAAATACAAAAATTACTCAATTATTTAAAATTCTAAACAAATACAAAAATTAATAAATGTAGTACTTAAATAAAAAAATTACAATAAATAAAATACCTAAATTATTTAAAATTAAAAATAAATATAAATCCTAAATTATTTAATGTCATTTTTAAATAAAAATTTATAATAAATAAAATTTCTAAATTATTTAAAATTTTAAAAAAATAAAATCTTAAATTATTTAATGTCATACTTAAATAAAATATCTAAAATAAATAAAATTCTTATTTTATTTAAAATATTAATAAATAATATTTAAAATTATTTAATGTCTTACTTAAATGAAAATTTTAAATAAATAAAATTTCTAAAAATCCTAAATAAACATAAATTATAACTTATGTCATACATAAATAAAATTTCAAAAGTTTTTAAAAATCCTAAATAAACACAAAATCAGAAATTATTTTATTTCTAACTTAAATAAAAAAAATTAAAAAAAAATTTAAGTTTTTCAAAATCCTAAATAAATAAAAATCTAAAGATTTGTAATATCATTCTTACATAAAAAAAAGAAAATCAATAAAATTTTTAAATTAATCAAAATTCTAAACAAATCCATATCCTAAATTAAAAATCTAAAATTAATAAAATTTTATGTTTTTTAAAATTTTCAATAAATACAAATCCTAAATTATTTTATTTTCTACTTAAATAATAATTTTAAAGAAATAAATTTTAAAAATTACTTATTTGTATATGTTTATTACTTATATATTAATATTTGTATTATAATTTTATTTTTATTTTCTTATCAAATTTATATATAATTATATAAAATTTATTTTTATACAGAAAAATGAAAAAAAAAATATACAAAATAAATCAACAAAACTTGGAGAAACATGAAATAGTTTTATGTTAAATGATTTCAAAAAGACAATAAAATTGTTTTCGAAACAGGGATTAATATACTAAATAATAAAATTTGAATTATTCGACTTTTAGAATGAGTCATTTGGTACACAACCGTTCATTATTACTTACTTTCTTTAAAATTTGTGTCTGTTTATTAGACTTAATTTATTTATGTGTATTATTTATGTTCACGTATTGTTTATATTAATTTAATATGTTTATTTTATTTATTTATTAGCATATGTTAATGATTATTTTTATATTTGTATTTTTTTATTTTGTCATTTCATTTATATTTATATTTATATATATATATATATAAATACAAATTATAAATTATTAAATGTCATACTTAAATAAAAATTTACAATAAATAAAATTTCTAAATTATTTAAAATTTTAAACAAATAAAAATCCCAAATTATTTAATGTTCTACTTAAATAAAATATCTCTAAAACAAATAAAATTCTTAAATTATTCAAAATATTAATAAATAATAATTCTAAATCATTTAATGCTCGCTTAAATGAAATTTTTAAATAAATAAAATTTTTAAAATATTCAAAATCCTAAATAAATACAAATCATAAGTTATTTTATGTGATACATAAATAAAATTTCAAAAGTTTTAAAAAATCCTAAATAAATACAAAATCAGAAATAATTTTATTTTCTACTTAAATAATAATATAAAATAAATGAAATTTGAAAATTTCAAAAATCCTGAATAAATAAAAATCCAAAAGTTTGTAATGTCATTCTTAGATAAAAATCGAAAATGGATAAAATTTCTAAATTAATCAAAATTTTAAATTAATAATGTCATTAGATAAAAATCTAAAATTAATAAATCTAAAAGTGAGCAGGTGATCCAACTCAGCATGAGATTCAACCTTCACTTCAACTTTTTCAACCTTTTTAAAGTAAGCAACTCATCACTAAATTCAACCTTCAGTAAATTCAACCTTCAGTTCAACTTTATCAACATTGATCCAACTCAGCACCAGATTCAACCTTCACTTCAATCTGTTTAAAGTAAGCAGGGTAATTCAACTTATCACTAAATTCAACCTTCACTTCAACTTTATCAACCTTTTCCTTTTTAAAGTAAGCATGGTGATCCAACTCATCACTAGATTCAACCTCTGATTCAACCTCCATTCAAATTCATCAAGCTCTTTAAAGTAAGCAATCCGTTTTTCTACATATTCTTGAAGCTGGTGTTCGATCTTGATTGCATCTTCTAGATAACAAAGTACGCTGTTTCTGAAAATTCAGCAAATATGTATCACATACTAGCAAAATATTTATTTACTGTGAACAAGGCTCCAAGATGAGAGGTTGAATATGTGAGCTATATAACCGATGACACACAAATTCATCACCTTCAAATAATGAAAGTACCCATTATATTTTAGATGTGAAGACATTTCATAGAGCTTCCTTCTTCTAAAATTGTCTACCTTGTTTCATTAGACATTAATGGAGGCTGGCGTAAAAATGTTTACAGACAACAGACTTAAGATCATTCATGGCACAGAAATTGACCCATCCACTAAAAAGACAGGGTACTCATCTTAAACGGTAAATAAACAGTTATCGGAAATTCTTAGTTTCATAAAAAATCAAGTTCTTGTCGAATAACCAATTCAATATCCTTTGAGCTTCCTAATAAAATCACAGAAACTTAGGACCACGATAGTAAATTAATATACCTCTGCACGAGGAAAAGTCGATGCTTTGGCCTTGGATAGGTTCAAACCTTCAAACTCATCCTTTTTCTTTCTATTTTTTCATCACAAAACCATAAACAACAACATATGAAAGAAATTTTGGGAAGGAAACAATAAAAAGAAAAAAAATCAAACTCAGTTCTCTTAGCCTGTGTTTGGATTAGGGGGTGGCCCTGTAGCGCGAACGGCTCATAGGGTGGTCACCCCGTTTGGTTCTGGGAGAGGGTGAGGGTGAGTGTGAGGGTGAGGGTGAGTGGAAATGAAAGTGGTTTTTGGTTCATCTGTAATATGAGAAGAGAGGAGGGTGAGAAGGGTGGAAAGCCACGTAGGATTCCTTCATTTACCATGTTGCCCTTATTCACATTACGCACAGTAACTCTTTTTGCATTGGAAGCAAAGCTGCCGCAGCACAGGCCCGTCAGTAAGCATGAGATTCCTGACTTTGATTCAGGAATCTGTTGACCAATTTGAATAGAAATGAATGTAAGGACTGTGTTGGTGAGAGAGTAGGTGCATGATGAACCATTATATAAGTGCCTTTGAAGACCACCACATCTACGCCACATATACATTTGTCTAGCCTTCACAGAGAAAGAGTTGCATTGATATAGTGCTTGGAGAGGGTCTTCAGTGAGAATAGAGGTAGGAGAGTGAGTTTGATGGTTCATGTGTGCCTTGGGTTACGTTTTTTTTTTTCAGTTTGAACCCTAATCGATTATTTCAGTTTCATGTGTGCTCACATAATCAGTTATCTGGAAATTTTTGGCAACCATAATCGATTATGAAACTAACATAATCGATTATGTTAGTTTTTGCACTACAAGCATAATCGATAATGTATGTGGATAATCGATTATGTGGCTTTTTGAAGGGAAGTGATAATCGATTATGTTCATAGTTTTCAGATTTATGATTTATGATATTTTTTTTTAATATTTTTTCAGGGAGACTTTGATCTTGCTGGTACTTGCATTGTGTGGTGATTTTGTTCTGCTCTCTTGAGGTATGTGATTTTTTTAAAAATGTATGTTTTATTTATGTTTAAATTTTCTTTGGAATTGAATTTGTTTAAATTATTTGAAAGTAATTATTCATGTTAATTACTTTGTAATTTTATATCTGAATATTTAGGAGAAATTTATTAATTATATTAGTAAATTAATTATTGTGATAACTTGTTTGTGTAATTATATATTGGAAGGAAAGATTATATTGAAATATGAATATTTATTTTGTTAGAGATGAATTGAAATTATAAATATGAATAAGTATTTTAAAAATAGTAATAATAATAATGTTTAGTGTTTCTTTTGTTAAGTTATACATAAATTATTAATCTTATAATTAAAAAATTATAAAAAAAGGTTGTAGTAATTAAAAACACAGACAAGATTTAGAGAAGAAATTTAATTTTTTTATAATATATATACATAGATTTATGAAGGTATACCTAGTTATTTTTATTTTGTTTACTTTTAAGCTGTTAATAAAAAATTGATTTAAAATTAAGAAATTTACAGAATATATTATTTTTTTGAAATTATTATTTTTACAGGATGGAAATAGAAATTTTTAATGTTATTTATTTGAAATTATTATTTTTACAGAATAGAAATAGAAATTTGGAATGTTATTTATTTGAAATTATTATTTTTACAGAATAGAAATAGAAATTTGGAATGTTATATATATATATATATATATATATATATTATTTTCATTTTACATAGACTTATCATAATTACCATAATGTTATCAAATACATATAATTTATTTATCACATTTTACATAAATGGTCAATGTTATTATTAAAAAATTATAAAAAATATTGTAGTAATTACAAGAAAACAGAAACAAAGTACATAATAAATTATAATTTTTAATAATATGTGTAGATAGTTAATATTTTTTTAACATTTAAATCTTTATTAAAAATATATTAATTTTTTTGGAATAATTATTTTTTCAGAATTGTTTATAAAAAATATATTTATTTATTTTGAAATTATTTTTTACATAATGGAATTTTTTGTAATGTTATATTTTTTAAACATTAAATTCTTTATAAATAATAGATTTATTTATTAAAATTTAATATTTTTACAGAATGCATGAATGGAATTTTTTTATGTTATAAATAATAAATGTTAATGTTACAGAAATTTTTATAAAAATTAATAATATTATAGAAATTTTTATTGTTACATAATGGAAATGTAATTAAAAAAATTGATAATGTTATAGAATTGTAGAATGTTACAGAATGTAAATTGTTGTATAAATTATTGTTATTTAATTTTATGTAATTGACAATTTTGTTAGTATCTATTTATTTGTTGTTTGATCAAATTATAATATTTATATATTTAATTTGTGTATATATTTATATATTTTTGTTAGATTAGATAAACGAAATGATAGAGTTATTTATAATAGAATTTTTATTAAAATTATTTAAAATTAGGTATTAGGGTCACTGTATTGGTGTACTTTTACACCGAAACGGTAACCGTCTTCGGTATGTTGTATTGACACTTACCCGTAATCATGGTTCTGAATCAAAGTTGAAGATTACGTGGATATCATTATGAATTCAGGAAGTCATTATGATGAGGCAGAGATGGTACATTTTGAGGAAACAGTTGCAATTTATGACGACCTTGTTGCGGCGAACATGAAATTAATTTCACAAATACAAGAACAAATTAAGAAAAATACTGAAGGTACTTTGGTGATGGTTCTTTGCATGATTGGTTTTGGATTGAATTTGTTACGTACAGTGCGTACTAAAAGTAGCTGTATGAGTGAGTTCCAACCATAAAAAGAGCGTCGCACACTGAACAATGTCGTGATATTATTCCCATGGGATCAGAAGCTTTTCTTCAATTATGTCAACGAATACGGGGAACTGGACTTTTTAAAGATGCATATCGATCAACCGTGGAAGAACAAGAAATTTCTGCACATTATTAGGCATAATGTGAAGAATCGAAGTGTGTCATTCTTTTTTCATCGGTTTGGAGAAACAGTTTCCCGTCACTTTCATAATGTTTTGAGTGCAATTTTAAGGTTGGAGGGGGAATTCTTAATTCAACCAAATGGAACGGTTGTAGAAACGCACATCCTTAGCAACAGTCGATTTTACCCGTACTTTAAGGTTTGTTTATGCTAATATTATTTTAAATCATGTATAATTTTTTATTTATTTTTTCTTTAATTAAAGTTATGAAATTTGGTTTACATTAGGATTGTTTAGGGGCCATAGATAGGACTCGTGTACGTGTTAAGGTTGCACGTGCTGATGCACCTCGTTTTCGAGGGAGAAAAGATTGGCCAACTCAAAACATATTTGCAGCTTGTGACTTTGACATGAAGTTCACCTATGTCCTGGCCGATTGGGAAGGAACTACCTTAGATTCAAGGATATTGAAAGACGCTTTGGTACAAGACGATCCTTTGGTTATTCCAGAAGGTTAGTCTTAGGGGATTGTGTGTGCACAACAAAAAATAGGTTATAGTAGTATATACTGACGCAATTTTCCACTATCTTTGTAGGAAAATACTATCTTGGAGATGCAGGTTTTATGTTAAAACCAAATATAATAACACCTTATCGCGGGGTTAGATATCATTTGAAAGAATATTCTAGAAGAGAGTCACAAAATGCTAAAGAGTTGTTTAATCTTCGACATTCATCACTTAGGAACGTAATTGAGAGAACCTTTGGAGTGCTTAAAAAACGTTTTTCAATTATAGCCAGTGGGACTGAGCCACATTATGATGTGGATACTATGACAAAAATTGTTTTAGCTTGTTGTATTCTGCATAACATTCTACGCGGGGTCGACAATGATGAGTCTCTACTTGAAGAAGTAGATAATGAATTGTTACAACAAGATGTCCAACCTGATGGCAAATTCATGAAGTTCTTCTTAGAATCATGTGAAAGATGGTGCGGAAGCCATGGATGTGTATGAGCAAGATCCTCCTAAGAGCTATGGTGATCTTGAAGGTACATGGTGTGTATGGAAGTTGGGAGGTTCGACCAGCCCAATGAGGGGTGAAGGATGTGAAGATTAGAGCCTAGAAACTAGGTAGAAGCAAAACACAAGAGGTAGGTCCAAGAGATGGCCTTCCTATTTATAGGCTATAGGGCCGTGAAAGTTAAGCTAATTCCTAATGAAATGAGAGCCAAATGAAATGCAAAATGACAAGGCACATGGCACATGTGCTCATGACCGGCCAAGCAAAACAAGCTTCTAGAATATTCACTCATTTATGCTTTCTAGCACTACTCTAATTACTAAGCACCCCTAATGGGCCTCCATGTAACATGTACAAGGCTTTCTCTCTTCCATCCGTGGCTTCATCCAATTGTGCGTGAATGTGCTTAGCCATTGACCTTGTAATAGGGCCTAGACGGGCTAGGTCTCCTCCTAGACGCTCCATGTGTAGCCTTCCCTCTTCACGTCCTAGATGCTCCTTCCTTGAGTCTAGACACTCATCACGGTCTAACTTTGGGTCTTGGCTTCCATGGTGAGATGTGCTTGGCCCTCCTCCATCATCCCCTCCCCCTTGGAAAGGATTTGTCCTCAAATCCAGCTCGTCATCGTCATTGGTACCTACAAATGGAGAAAGATCAATTACATTAAAAGTGTCATGAACTCCATATTCAAGAGGTAGGTCCAATTTATATGCATTGTTATTGACTCGCTTGAGAACTTGAAAGGGTTCATCACCTCGGGGACTTAGTTTGGACTTCCTTTGAGTTGGAAATCTATCTTTGCGAAGGTGAAGTCAAACTAAGTCTCCTTCCTCAAAAATTATTTTCTTCTTCCCTTTATTGTTGTATTTTGTGTACTTCTCATTTTGTTGTTGTATCTGGAGTTTAATCTTCTCATGCATTTTCTTCACAAAGTCGGCTTTGATTACTCATTCCTTATGCACAAATTCTTGTGGATTAGGAAGAGGTAACAAATCCATGGGTGTGAGAGGATTAAAACCATATACTACTTCAAAAGGAGAAGCATTAGTAGTCTTGTGAACTACTCGATTGTAAGCAAATTCAATGTGGGGAAGATACTCATCCCAAGATTTATGGTTGCCCTTCATGATAGCCCTAAGCATAGTCCCAAGAGATCTATTGACTACTTCGGTTTGGCCATCCGTTTGAGGATGACAAGAAGTTGAAAATTGTAGTCTTGTTCCAAGTTTGCCCCCAAAGAGTTTTCCAAAGGGTTTGGTAGGTTCTTTTGGTTTTTCTTTTGATGTACTACCCTCCCTTCTACACTCTTTCTTGGGATAAAAGTTAGAGTAAGGGCTCACCTTTTGACTTGATGTTTTGCGTAAGATTTGTTGCTCAACTTTAATGCAAAGTTGAACCAAGTCATTCAAGTCTTGGTAAGGTAAGAGCTCTACCCTATCTCTTATCTCAAGTGATAGGCCACTAAGGAACCTAGTTATTGTGGTATCCTCCTCTTCTCTAATGGATGCTTTCATCATGTAGAGCTCCATTTTTTGCCTATACTCTTCCACACTCATGTTCTTTTGTTGGAGTCTTTGGAGCTTGTCCATCAACTCCCTATGGTAGTAGGAAGGTATGTGGCGGCGTCTTAGGGCTCCCCTAAGGTCATTCCAATATGTAATGGGAGGTTCCCTATGAAGACGCCTTTCTCTTTCGAGAGAGGTCCACCAATACATGGCGTTCCCTTGGAAGCTAAGGGTGGCTAGGGGTACCTTACGTTCTTCACTCACCTTATGGCAAGCAAAGAGTTGTTCTACTTTCATCTCCCAATCTAGGTAGGTTTCTACATTCTCCTTACCATGGAAGTGAGGTAGGTCTACTCTAGTTTCCCTTGGCCCCTCTTGCTCCCTTTGCCTATTCCTTCTAGGGGGTGGTTGGTAATAGTCATTAATTCTAAGGCTCCCCTCCCCTAGAGACTCATTACTCCTAGATGCATGAGTATGAGTTTTCTTTGATTTTTGTGATTTTTGGGATTTCTCTTCTTGGGCTTTAGCCAATTCATTAATTTTTGTCTCATTCTCCTATTGTCTAAAAGAAATCATTTGCACAGCTTGTGAAACTTCTTTCAAAAGAGATTTTATAGATTTTACTTCACTTTCAATAGACTTTGGAGAGTGAGGAGAAGACATGGCTAAAGTTTTGTGTATACAAGTATTTTACCTTGAGAAAATTTAGGAAAGTCAAAGAAGGTAGTTTTCCAGGTAAGGAAGGTGAGTCTCAAAGGACTACTTAAGTATCAAGCCTTTGCCTTAGCAAAAAACTATCCCTCAATGTCTTCACACAAAACTCTCTCTTAGTAAACTACTTAGAACACAATGAAGTTGAGAAATCAGATTTTCAATGCTAGAAAACAATGTAAGCTAACTAATTAAGAAAGCTAGACGATTCAACAAAGCTTAAACAAACCAACCACACATGCAAAGCGTAACTAAAGAAGCAAGTTATGTAATTAAAACAATTAACAGTTTGCTAATTAAAAACTCTACACTAGTCGGCCCTAGGTGAGGCTTCTTGGACACTTTGAGCCCTTGAAGACACACTCACCGTCTAAGTACGTAATTAAGAAGTACTTAACACAAACTAAGTTGAAAAGAAATTAAGAAAACTACCTTTGTTGATCCTTTTTTTGCTATTGGCACTTCCTTGGTTGTCTTTGCTTGTTGGGCCTTCCAAGTGTTTGTGGTGTTTTGGGAAAGTGTTTGATTCTGCCTTTGTCCTTGTTCCCCTTAGAATGAAGGTCCTAATTCTCCAATTCCAGCACCTATCAAGAAGACTAGACCTTACCCAAGTCAAATTTCCACTTAATCAAGCACCAAAAGAGAATAAATTCCAGCACCAAATTTAGAGGTCAAAGAATAAAAGCAAGAAACAAATTAATTGAAGAAAACAGTACCACACAAATGGAGTTAGATTGTGACAACTAGAAAGAGGTCCAAGAATTTTAGACAAGCAAATAAAGGTACTCAAATAAAGGTAGGCACACAAAAGAATCCTAAGAATAGCACTAGAATTAGATTACAAAATAAAAAACAGCACCACTGGAAAATTGTTGTGGGCCAGAAACGTGTTTTTTCCCCAATTTATGTTGAGCTGTGCTTTTTAGATTTGATTCTGAAATTTGATATTCAAGATATTCAAGATCTTACCTAAAATATGGAGTTGGAATCACTCAAAACGTATGAACCATTTTTTTTTAATAAATTTTCAATTTCAGTGTTCAGTTACGCCAACTGTAGCGCCTCAGATTTGCACACTGATTTTAAAATATTTATCATTTTTTTTCTGTTGACTCTTTTGAGCTAATTTTTTTTTTGTCTTTTCTATAACACTCTAATCTTGCATATTCCAGAGAATCAAAATTTTCCTATGAGTGAAAATATTTTTCTGGAACAAAACAGCCAGCACAGAGAAAGTGAAACAGGGGATTCTGGAAAAACTGGAAAAAAACAGCAAGATACCAAAATGTAAACACAATGGAATTAAGAAAAGGAATTTGTGTAAGATCTAAACACAAATATGAACTCAAACTAAAATTAAAAGGCACCAAAAGATCAAAAGAACAGCAGATTCAAAGCAAATATAGATACCCAAAATCAAGAAACAATCAAGCCAAACAAAGGACTACTATGAATTGATGACATTGTGGATGAACACGACTTGACAAAACATATATGGATTCAGAAATTAAAGACTCAAAGAGCATAATATGAACCAAATTAAAAGTGCAATAAAGACTTAAAAACCTAAAAGAAAACAGCAACTCAAAGGTGTATGGAATCCTATCACAATTTGCACAAGAATTGTTCAAGATCAATTGAACAAAGTGCACTGGTTGGATCTTCCAAATAGCACACCAAAACAAATTAAAATGTAAAAAACAGCAAGACAATTATGGAAACAAGATGAACAACATGAAATAAAGAAGAACTAAAAATGAATAGACCAAGAACAACTCATCTTTGAAGAACCTATGCTCATGATACCAAATGATGGCAAATTCATGAAGTTCTTCTTAGAATCATGTGAAAGATGGTGCGGAAGCCATGGATGTGTATGAGCAAGATCCTCCTAAGAGCTATGGTGATCTTGAAGGTGCATTGTGTGTATGGAAGTTGGGAGGTTCGGCCAGCCCAATGAGAGGTGAAGGATGTGAAGATTAGAGCCTAGAAACTAGGTAGAAGCAAAGCTTGGCACAAAGTTGGCAGCATAACTTTACTATCAATAATCTTGGAAAATACAAGAGATGGCCTTCCTATTTATAGGCTATAGGGCCGTGAAAGCTAAGCTAATTCCTAATGAAATGAGAGCCAAATGAAATGCAAAATGACAAGGCACATGGCACATGTGCTCATGACCGGCCAAGCAAAACAAGCTTCTAGAATATTCACTCATTTATGCTTTATAGCACTACTCTAATTACTAAGCACCCTTAATGGGCCTCCATGTAACATGTACAAGGCTTTCTCTCTTCCATCCGTGGCTTTATCCAATTGGGCGTGAATGTGCTTAGCCATTGACCTTGTAATAGGGCCTAGACGGTCTAGGTCTCCTCCTAGACGCTCCATGTGTAGCCTTCCCTCATCACGTCCTAGACGCTCCTTCCTTGAGTCTAGACGCTCATCACAATCTAGCTTTGGGTCCTGGCTTCCATGGTGAGATGTGCTTGGCCCTCCTCCATCACAACCAAGCACCACCCATGCTCGTGAACATGATTATAGGCTAAGGTGTGATATTAGGGACACTATAGCAAACGAAATGTGGTAAGATTATGTAAACAATTAATTTCATGAAATAATATATTTTCTGCTATTTTTCAATGTTTCTCATCCTAACTTTATTTAAGTTAATTAGATGGATCGCGGGAAAAATGTTGCTTCAAATTCATCAGGTTCTTATCGAGAGTTCACCAAGTGGCGGCGGAGATGGACCTAATTTTGCTTAATGCAATGATTGACGAGGTACGAAAAGGGTGTAGAATTGATGGTAGCTGGACCACTCAATGATACACTAACATAGTTATGGCTTTAAATGAGGCTGGCTTATCGGGTCTTAAGAAAAATAATGTGAAGAACCGCCAGAAAAGCCTCAAGGACAGGTAGAGGGAAGTCCATGATTTGTTTGGTGGATTGAGTGGTTTCGCATGGAACCAGACCACCAAACTTTTTGAAGCCGAGGACGAAGTTTGGAGTGAGTTGATTAAGGTACAATGATAAGAAATTTTTTATTTAACAATTACATTTCACTTCACATTTCGCATCAAATACTAATATGTGAAATGTATGTAGGCCAAACCTGATGGAGGAGGGCCCAAGCTCACCACACTATGAAAGTCAAGCTTCCAAGACTAAGACCATCTAGCCATGATGAGGAGCGTCTAGTCTCAAATGGAGCGTCTAGCCTATGATGAGGAGCGTCTAGGCCATGATGAGGAGCGGCTACATAAGGAGCATCTAGGAGGAATCCTAGACCGTCTAGCTTCTCATACATATGGGTCAAGCTACGGTTTTGGGAAAAGAAGACCTTGTAATTGTTACATGGAGGCCCATTAAGGGTGCTTAGTAATTAGAGTAGTGTAGAAAGCATAAATGAGTGAAACATTCTAGAATTTCTTTAGCTTGGCCGGTCATGAGCACATGTGTCATGTGCTTGGTGATTTGCATTTCATTTGGCTTTCATTTCATTAGACATTAGCTTAGTTTTTACGGTTCTATAGCCTATAAATAGGAAGGCTATCTCTTGTATTTTCCAAGTTTATTGTGAGTAAAGTTATGTTGCCATTTTGTGCCAAGCTTTGCTTCTCCCTAGAACTCTAGGCTCTAAACTTCACATCATTCACCTTTCCTTGGGCTGGCCGAACCTCCCTATGTTCATACCTATCATGCACCTTCTAGATCAACATCACTCTTAGGAGGATCTTGCACACACACATCCATTGCTTACGCACCATTTTCTTACATGATTCAAGAAGACCTTCATGAAATTTGCCATCATTTGGTATCATGAGCTTGGGTTCTTCAAGATGAGTTGCTTTTGGTCTTTTCATTTCTAGATCTTCTTTATTTCATGTTGTTTATCTTATTTCCATAATTGTCTTGCTGTTTTTTGCATTTTAATTTGTTTTGGTGTGCTTTGTGGAAGATCCAACCGAAGCACTTTTGTTCAATTGATCTTGAACAAGTTCTTGCGCAAATTGTGATAAGATTCCATACACCTTTGAGTTGCTATTTTCTTTTAGGCTTTTGAGTCTTTATTGCTTACTTTTTTGGTTCATATTATGCTTTTGAGTCTTTAATTTCTGAATCTTATATGTTTTGTCAAGTCATGTTCATCCACAATATCAACAATTCTTAGTAGTCCTTTATTTGGCTTGATTGTTTCTTGATTTTGGGTATTTTTAATTGCTTTGAATCTGCTGTTCTTTGATCTTTCAGTGCCTTTTTAATTTTAGTTTGAGTTCATATTGTGTTTAGATCCTACACAATTCTATTTCACAAATTCCATTGTGTTTAAATTTTGGTATCTTGCTGTTTTTGTTTCCAGTTTCCAGAATTCCCTGTTTCAAATTTTCTATGCTGGCTGTTTTGTTCCAGAAAAATATTTTCACTCATAGGAAAATTTTGATTCTCTGGAATATGCAAGTTTGAAGTGTTATAGAAAGGACAAAAAAAGAATTAGTCCAAAAGAATCAACAGAAAAAAAATGATAAATCTTTTAAAATCAGTGTGCAAATCTGAGGCGCTACAGCTGGCGTAACTGAACACCAAAATTGCAAAATTTATTAAAAAAATTGGTGCATGCGTTTTGAGTGATTCCAAAGCCAGATTTGAGCTAAGATCTTGAATATCTTGCATATCAAATTTCAGAATCATATCTTAAAAACACAGCTCAGCATAAATTGGGGAAAAACACGTTTCTGGCCCACAACATTTTCCAGTGGTGCTATTTTTTTATTTGGTCATCTAATTCTAGTGTCATTCTTAGGATTCTTTTGTGTGCCTACCTTTATTTTGGTACCTTTTATTTGCTTGCTTAATATTGCTTGGACTTCTTTCTAGTTGTCATAATCTAACTCCTTTTGGTGGTACTGTTTTATTCAATTAAATTGTTTCTTGCTTTTGTTTCTTGACCTCTAATTTGGTGCTGGAATTTATTTCTCCTTTGGTGCTTAATTGAATGGAAACTTGACTTGGGTAAGGTCTAGTCTTTTGATAGGTGCTGGAATTGGAGAATTAAAACCTTCATTCTAAGGGGAAACAAAGCCAAGGCCGAAACAAGCATTCTTGAAAAACACTACAAACACTTGGAGGGCCAACAAGCAAAGACAACAAGGAAGTGCATTTAGCAAAAAGAGGATCAACAAAGGGTGTTTTTCTTAATTTCCTTACAACTTAATTTGTGTTAATTACCTCTTAATTACGATTTAGACGGTGAGTGTGTCTTTAAGGGGTCAAAGTGTCCAAGAAGCCTCACCTAGGGCCGACTAGTATAGAATTCTTAATTAGCAATTGTTAATTGTTTGTAATTGCCTTTTCTTTTGCTTAGTTAGTGACGCTTTGCATGCTTATTTTGTTAAGTTTGTGATAAACCGTCTAGCTTTCTTGATTAGTTAACATACATTGTTTTCTTGCATTGAAAAAAAAAAAGTTTTGATTTCTCAACTTAATTGTGTTCTAAGTAGTTTACTAAGAGAAAGTTTTGTGTGAAGACATTGAGGGATAGTTTTTGGCTAAGGCAAAGGCTTGGTACTTAAGTAGTCCTTTGTGACTCACCTCCCTTACCTGGAAAACTACCTTCTTTGACTTTCCTAAATTTCCTTAAGGTAAAACACTTATATACACAAAAACTTTAGCCATGTCTTCTACTCCTCACTCTCCAAAGTCTATTGAAAGTGAAGTCAAATCTATAAAATCTCTTTTAAAAGAAGTTTCACAAGCTGTACAAATGATTTCTTTTAGACAATTGGAGAATGAGAATAAAATTAATGAATTGGCTAAAGCCCAAGAAGAGAAATCCCAAAAATAAAAAAAAACTCATACTCATGCATCCCATTCTAAAAGTAATGAGTTTCTAGGGGAGGGAAGCCTTAGAATCAATGACTATTACCAACCACCCCCTAGAAGAACTAGACAAAGGGAGCAAGAGAGCCCAAGGGAAGTAAGGGTAGACCTACCCCATTTCTATGGCAAGGAAGATGTAGAAACCTACATAGATTGGGAGATGAAAGTCGAGCAACTCTTTGCTTGCCATGGGGTGAGTGAAGAGACGAAGGTACCCTTAGCAACCCTTAGTTTCCAAAGCAATGCCATGTATTGGTGGACCTCTCTAGAGAGAGACCGACGTCTTCATAGGGAGCCTCCCATAGAATATTGGAATGACCTTAGGGGAGCCCTAAGACGTCGCCACATACCTTCCTACTACCATAGGGAGTTAATGGACAAGCTCCAAAGACTCCAACAAAAGAACATGAGTGTGGAAGAGTATAGGCAGAAAATGGAGCTCTACATGATGAGAGCATCCATTAGAGAGGAAGAAACCACCACCATATCTAGGTTTCTAAGTGGGCTCAACCTTGAGATAAGGGATAGAGTAGAACTATTACCCTACCAAGACTTGAATGATTTGGTTCAACTTTGCATTAAAGTTGAACAACAAAATTTGCGCAAAACTTCAAGTCAAAGGGTGGGTTCTTACTCCAACTCTTATCCCAAAAAAGTCTTTAAAAGGGAGGGTAGTACACCTAGAGACGGACCCAAAGAAACTACCAAACCCTTAGTGAAAGATGCCTCCACCCCATACATCCGTGCTAGGGACACCAAGTGTTTTAAATGTTTTGGAAGAGGACATGTGCAAGCACAATGTCCAAACCAAAGGGTTTTGTTCTTAAAAGGAAAAGATGAATACACAAGTGGTGAGGATAAACCTAGTATACAAGAAAAGAGGGAAGGAGAGAGGATAAATCCTTTGGAGGGGGACTTATTGATGATTCAAAGAATCCTTCACAATCAACCTAGTGCATCCACTGAGACACAACGAGAGAACATTTTTCATACTAGATGTAATGTTTTCGAAAATATATGCTCTCTTGTTGTCAATGGTGGATCATGCTGCAATTGTTGTAGCACTAGATTGATTGAAAAACTAAAACTACAAGTAGTTCCTCATCCAAAACCGTACAATTTACAATGGACCAATGAGGATGGAGAACTACGTGTAGACAAACAAGTGGAAATCGAGTTTTCTATAGGTAACTACAAAGACAATGTTTTATGTGATGTAGTACCTATGGAAGCTTGCCACATCTTATTAGGTAGACCATGGCAATTTGATAAGAAAACCTTGCATAATGGTTGATGAGAGTCAAGTAAAGGAGGTTTTTATTAATGAAGGAAGAGGCAATTCACCATCACACTTGAAGTTCTTCCTTCTAGTCTTCTTAAAATTAAAAGAAGACATAAAATAAAGAGAGGCCCAAGCCCAAAGCCCAAGCCCAAGCCCAAAGCCCAAGCCCAAACCCAAGTTCATCCTATGAAGGGCAAGGCCAAGTATTAAATAATAAAGAATATTGTTGAAGGTGCTTAGAGGGAAACATTAGAAACCTCTATTGTTAAAGCATCTTTAAGTCTTTAGTTAGGAGTCTTGGGGGGGTGTGTTAGTAGATAGGTGTAGGAGTAGAAAAGGAGGTGCCAAAGTGAAGGAAGAGGTCACACCTTCCTCATGCATTGTTTTAGGCGCCAATTCTAGAAGCTTTTTAGGAGGGAGTTTTTGAATTTGTGTAGCTTGCATTTCAGCACCTTAGGCTATAAATAGAGGTGCTCTCTTTGTAAAATTCAGATTTGAATTTATCTAAAGAAACTATACTCAAAATTAGAGTGAGCATTGGAGAGCTTTTGAGCCTTCTTCTCTAGTCTTATCTTGATGGATCCATGGAGTCCTCAAGTGGCGGCAGCACTCTCATCTAGGAGCATTCCACACTTCTAGTGGCGAGATCATCCATCATCCTTCCATCTTCATGAGCAATTCTTCTCTCCTTCCTTTCTTCTTTGTTAATTCTTTGTTCTAGCTTGTTGTCTTGTTGTTTGGTTCGGCTATTCTTGTTTTCCAGCACCTATTTTCTGTTCTTGCCTTTTTAATTTCACTTTGTTCGGTTCAAATGTGTTCTTATTCAATTCTATTCGGTGCTTTTTAGTTTTACCTCTTTTTGTTGGTTCAATTTGACAATATGTGGAACATCCAAATGAGTTTGGGATTTGGTACTAGTTTTTGGTGAGTTCTTGTCTTAGAACAATGATCCAACTCTAAGAAAAGTGCCTCAATAATGTCCATCTCAAGGTGATTCCTAAGAATGTCAAGAATCATTCTCTATATGGCTAGTGGAATCACATCAATGGTCTAACTAACGAGATTTCTTTCATCCACAAGCACAAAAAGTTTGTACTTAGCCCTTTATCACATTCCCAAGTGGTAAAAGACCAAATACAAATGAAACACAAAAGGGATGAAGAAAAAATAGAAAAAGAGAAAAATTTTGGGAAACAAAAGGCGTGGGGGAAGAGTGTTCCTTCCCACAAGGTCATTCAACAAGTCAAGCACATTGAAAATACCTTTACAAACATGCTTCTTGTTGAACAACCTAGCCTTACCTCTTGTAAAGGAACACTTGCAAGCATGAGCACAAAAGAAGAGTCTTTAAAAGAAGCTTGCATAGATCAAGACTATTTCTCAAATGTGTTAAGATATCCCCAAAAGAATGACAAGTTATCTATAAGCACCTACCAATTTTTGTATGAAGTAGTGCCTAGAACAACTTGCCATGTCTTATTGAGACAATCATTGCAAAATGTACAAATTTTCATAAACAATGGTTGTACCAACGAGACTCTCTTTGCACATAAGAGAAAAAGTCTACAAGAAGGAGACCTCATGGGACAAATGAGAGTTGATGAAACTCTAGAGCTTTTAAGAGGAAAACTTTTGTCACCCATGAGAAAAGAAGTTCAAAGACATTACTTTAGGTATAACTCTTGTTTTCAAACTACACCTAAAGCAAAGTCCCAAGAACTCTATACTCCTTCACCTTTTGTAAAAGATCCTTGGGAAGACACATTTCAAATTAGAGCTTCCTAGGACGACAAAAGGTCTTGTTTCATTCTTCAAGGATGTGGATAAACTCATCCTAAGAAACGTGGCAAGCTTCCATGATTTATTCTCAAATGATAGAGCTTCAAAATTTGCAAACATAACTCTTCCTTCTATGCTTCACGAAATCATGAAAGACACTCACAAATCTTGGGATAAGAATCCTTTTCCTTATAAGCATGCATACAATGGAATAGTCCACAAGATTACTCATATTTCTCCATTTGAAGTTGTATGTGCCCAATGTCCTCTTGCCTTTTTAAAGTTGTTACCATTTCTTAAAGGGATTATGCCTAAGGGAAAAGTAACTACTTTTGGAAATTTTAGAAAATATAAGAGGATTAGAGGGCACCTACAACCCTCAAAAGGGAGGTGTTGTGAGAAGTTGGCCAAAACAAGAGAAAAACAAAAATGGCAACTTCACACAATTATTTGTTCTCCAAAGGCTCACCCTAACTCCTTTGCTTTGTTTCAAGATTCACATAGATTGATATTTGATCCGGGAGGACACACCTTGACGAAGCAAGAGGCTGCTATCCGAGATCAAAATGCACATCTGAGGATAGATCTTCTCAAGAAAGAGGAGATGATGGACACCATCCAGCCACAACCATCCCCTTAGCAAAAGCCTTAGATTTGAGGACAAATCCTTTTCAAGAGGGAGGGGATGATGGAGGAGGGCCCAAGCTCACCACACTATGAAAGCCAAGCTTCCAAGACTAAGACCGTCTAGCCATGATGAGGAGCGTCTAGTCTCAAATGGAGCGTCTAGCCTATGATGAGGAGCGTCTAGGCCATGATGAGGAGCGGCTACATAAGGAGCATCTAGGAGGAATCCTAGACCGTCTAGCTTCTCATACATATGGGTCAAGCTACGGTTTTGGGAAAAGAAGACCTTGTAATTGTTACATGGAGGCTCATTAAGGGTGCTTAGTAATTAGAGTAGTGTAGAAAGCATAAATGAGTGAAACATTCTAGAATTTCTTTAGCTTGGCCGGTCATGAGCACATGTGCCATGTGCTTGGTGATTTGCATTTCATTTGGCTTTCATTTCATTAGACATTAGCTTAGTTTTTACGGTTTTATAGCCTATAAATAGGAAGGCTATCTCTTGTATTTTCCAAGTTTATTGTGAGTAAAGTTATGTTGCCATTTTGTGTCAAGCTTTGCTTCTCCCTAGAACTCTAGGCTCTAAACTTCACATCCTTCACCTTTCCTTGGGCTGGCCGAACCTCCCTATGTTCATACCTATCATGCACCTTCAAGATCAACATCACTCTTAGGAGGATCTTGCACACACACACATTCATTGCTTCCGCACCATTTTCTTACATGATTCAAGAAGACCTTCATGAAATTTGCCATCAAAACCATCTGCGGCGAAATGGTGTGTCAATCCCATTCGCCATTATGACCTCATGGAGGAGTTGTGGTCTAATGATAAAGCCACGGGAAGTCGGGTCAGGACAGCCCATGACATCAATTCACCTCCTCACATGAGCAATTTGAGTGTCAACCTTGGGGACAATAATAATGGATTATATCCCCGAGCAACCAAACTATGAGGAGGCAAATGACTACGTCCCACGATCACCTGCTCCTCACTTCCAATCTAGTGACACTCCTTCAGACACACCGTCAAACACTCCTTCTATGCCGTCAGCTAGCTCTGCGGGCACATCCTCGTCTCGAGGATCAAAGAGGAAAGGCCCTACTATGGACGGCATTGATGAACATTTTGCAATGTTGAATACTAATCTTCAACAAGACGTGGCATCAATGAAGGATGGAAATGAAAATGCCTCTCAATTGGTGGATATTGCTTGTGCACAGGCAACGACAGCTCAAGAAATAGTTGTTGAAATTAGACGAATAAACGACCTATATGCTGAGCATGTACACCACCATCGGCGCCATGCCTGATACCACTACTGAGAGTTTGATATTTGGGCAATGCTCGTGGAGCTTAACATTCAGGATGAATAGGTCATGGATCAAAGCTACGAGTTTTTATGTGACCATCCTGGAAGAGTCAAGCAACTATTTGGGATGCCATAGCAGCGTCGCATGACAAAGTTGTTTGCTTTTATGACTAGGCGTTGATTTCATATCTCTGTGTCGGCGTTACCTTCGTGTCTTTTAATTACATGTTGTCCTTTTATTTCATTTAACTTATTCTATAATTTGTTTATTATTGGACAACTAGGATAAGAACTTTTAATAGTATTGTATTTGCATTGGCCTTGTAATTTTATTTTGTGTGAACTTGTACTATTGTGTTTGATAAGACCTACCATTATGCTTATGATATTATGTTAACTTTTGTTTAGTTATTTATTGTAGTAATTGCATTAAACATGACATCATCCTCTCAAAAATGTAACAGAACCCGTAAGGGTAAATGATGGCAAATTCATGGAGCTCTTCTCGGATTTATGATCAAGGGTGCAGAAGCTATGGATTGGAATGTGCAAGATCCTCTTAGGAGCTATGGTGATCTTGAAGGTGCATGATGTGTATGGAAAGAGGGAGGTTCGGCCAGCCCTATGGTAGGTAATGAAGATGAAGATTAGGTCCTAGAAACTAGGGAAAAGCAATGTATGGCACAATGTTGGTAGCATAACATTACTCTCATTAATCTTGAAAATACAAGAGTTAGGCATCTCCTTTTATAGGCTAAGGAGGCCGTAAATCCTAAGTTAATTCCACATGAAACGTAAGCAAAATGAAATGTAAATGTGAGGCACATGGACACATGGAGCACATAGGTGCACATGGGTTCACATGGCTACCAAAACCGTCCCTTGATTAATGAAGACTTCTAGAAACCTTTGCTAATCAAGGTTAACTCCTCCTTAATTCTAATGTGCAGAAAAATAAACATTTGTCCACATGGCTATGCTATTTACACCCCAATTAAAGCTAAACTACACTTGTTGGGCCTTCACGGAATTTGTGCTAGTAAGCCACTCTCCCATTCATAGCTTTGATCCAAGTCTTCTTGTCCTAGACGCTCCTAGCTTGTCTTAGACGCTACTAGCTTGGCCTTCTTGTCCTAGACGCTCCTAACTTGGTCCTAAACTGATGGAAGAGGACCAAGCACAACTTCACAAGAAAGACAAAAGCGAAGACATGAGCATCGAAAGCCAAACCAAGAGCGTCTAGGGCTAAGGGAGGAGCATCTAGGCCAAAGGGGAGGAGCGTCTTTCTTAAGGTGGAGAGCGTCTGGGCCAATGAAAGGAGCGTCTAGGACCAAATTGCTAAGCCCATGGCCAAGCGAATCCATGCAGATTTGTTTATGCTACATGAAGGCCCATTAGGGGTAGCTTAGTATTAGTTGTGGTGTAAATAGCAAAACTTGATTCCATGATACTTGACCTAGATTTGCTAAAGATTTGGTCACTTTCTAGAAGGATTCTCCACATGGCCATGTGCTCCATGTGATGTAAATTTGCATTTCATTTTGATTAGCATTAGGGTTGCATTATGGTCCTCTTTAGCCTATAAAAAGAGGAGCCTACACCTTGTATTTTCAAGTTTATTGTGAGTAAAGTTATGCTGCCATTTTGTGCCAAGTTTTGCTTCTCCCTAGAACTCTAGGCTCTAAACTTCACATCCTTCACCTTTCCTTGGGTTGGCCGAACCTCCCTATGTTCATACCTATCATGCACCTTCAAGATCAACATCACTCTTAGGAGGATCTTGCACACACACCTCCATAGCTTCCACACCATTTTCTTACATGATTCAAGAAGACCTTCATGAAATTTGCCATCATAAACGCTCCTAGCTTGGTCTTAGACGCTCCTAGCTTGATCTTGGACGTTCTTGACTTGGCTCTTGCTTTTCATGAAAAGTTGTGCTTGACCCTCTTCCATCATCCCCTCCCTCTTGAAAAGGATTTGTCCTCAAATCCAATGCTTTTGCTTCTTAGGGGGATGGTTGTGGCTGGATGGTGACCATCATCTCCTCCTTCTTGAGAAGATCTATTCTCAGATCTACATACTTGATCTCGGATAGCAGCCTCTTGCTTCGTCAAGGTGTGTCCTCCCAGATCAAATGTCAATCTATGGGAATCTTGAAACAAAACAAAGGAGTTAGTGTGAGCATTTGGAGAAAATTTAATTGTGTGAAGTTGCCATTTTTGTTTTTCTTTTGTTTTTGGCAACTTCTCACAATGTTTCCCTTTTGATGGTTGTATGTGTCCTCTAATCCTCTTATGTTTTCTAAAATTTCCTATAGTAGTTACTTTTCCCTTAGGCATAATTCCTTTAGGAGATGGTAACAACTTTAAAAGGGTAAGAGGACTATGTTCGCATACAACTTCAAATGGAGAAATATGAGTAATCTTGTGGACTACTCCATTGTATGCATGCTCAAAAGGAAAAGGATTCTTATCCCAAGAATTGTGGGTGTCCCTCATGATTTCGTGAAGCATAGAAGGAAGAGCTATGTTTTCAAATTTTGGAGCTCTATCCATCACTATTTTTGAAAATAAATCATGGAGGCTTGTCACTTTTCTTAGGAAGAGTTTATCCACACCAATGAAGAAGAAATCAAAACCTTTTGGTGTCCTAGAAAGCTCTAATATGAAATGTGTGTCTTCCCAAGGATCATTTACAAAAGGTGAAGGAGTATAGAGTTCTTGAGACTTTGCTTTAGGTGTAGATTGAAAACAAGAATTGTACCTAAAGTAATGTCTTTGAACCTCTTTTCTCAAGGGTGACAAAAGTTTTCCTTTTAAAAGCTCTAAAGTTTTATCAACTCTAATTTGGCCCATGAGTTCTCCTTCATGTAGATTTTTTCTCTCATGTGTAAAGAGAGTCTTGTTGGTACAACCATTGTTTATGAAAATTTGTACACTTTGCAATGGTTGTCTCAATAAGACATGATAAGTTGCTCTAGGCACTACTTCACACAAAATTGGTTTTTGTAGATGCTTATAGATAACTTGACATTCTCTTGGGGATATCCTAACACATTTGAGAAATAGTCTTTATCTATGCAAGCTTCTTTTAAAGACTCTTCTTTTGTGCTCATGCTTGCAAGTGTTCCTTTACAATAGGTAAGGCTAGGTTGTTCAACAAGAAGCATGTTTGCAGGGATATTTTCAATGTGCTTGACTTGTTGAATGACCTTGTGGGAAGGAACACTCTTCTCCCACGCCTTTTGTTTTCCAAAAGTTTTCTCTTTTTCTATTTTCTCTTCATCCCTTTTATGTTTCATTTGTAATTGGTCTTTTACCACTTGGGAATGTGGTAAAGGGCTAAGTACAAACTTTTTGTGCTTGTGGATGAAAGAAATCTCGTTAGTTAGACCATTATGCAAAGTTTTTTTATCAAATTGCGATGGTCTACCTAATAAGATGTGGCAAGCTTCCATAGGTACTTCATCACATAAAACATTGTCTTTGTAGTTACCTATAGAAAACTTGATTTCCACTTGTTTGTCTACACGTAGTTCTCCATCCTCATTTATCCATTGTAAATTGTAAGGTTTTGGATGAGGAACTACTTGTAGATTTAGTTTCTCAATCAATCTAGTGCTACAACAATTGCAGCATGATCCACCATCCACAATAAGAGAGCATATATTTTCTAAAACATTGCATCTAGTATGAAAAATGTTCTCTCGTTGTGTCTCGATGGATGCACTAGGTTGATTGTGGAGGATTCTTTGAATCATCAATAAGTCCCCCTCCAAAGGATTTATCCTCTCTCCTTCTCCCTTTTCTTGTGTACTAGGTTCATCCTCACCACTCGTGTACTCATCTTTTCCTTTTAAGAACAAAACCCTTTGGTTTGGACATTGCGCTTGCACATGCCCTCTTCCAAAACATTTAAAACACTTGGTGTCCCTAGCACGGATGGATGGGGTGGAGGCATCTTTCACTAAAGGTTTGGTAGTTTCTTTGGTTTCGTCTCTAGATGTCCTACCCTCCCTTTTAAAGTCATTCTTGAGATAAAAGTTGGAGTAAGAACCCACCCTTTGACTTGAAGTTTTACGCAAATTTTGTTGTTCAACTTTAATGCAAAGTTGAATCAAGTCATTCAAGTCTTGGTAGGGTAGAAGTTCTACTCTATCCCTTATCTCAAGATTGAACCCACTTAGAAACCTAGATATGGTGGTGGTTTCTTCCTCTCTAATGGATGCTCTCATCATGTAGAGGTCCATTTTCTGCCTATACTCTTCCACACTCATGTTCTTTTGTTGGAGTCTTTGGAGCTTGTCCATTAACTCCCTATGGTAGTAGGAAGGTATGTGGCGACGTCTTAGGGCTCCCCTAAGGTCATTCCAATATTCTATGGGAGGCTCCCTATGAAGACGTCGGTCTCTCTCTAGAGAGGTCCACCAATACATGGCATTTCTTTGGAAACTAAGGGTTGCTAAGGGTACCTTCCTTTCTTCACTCACCCTATGGCAAGCAAAGAGTTGTTCTACTTTCATCTCTCAATCTAGGTATACCTCTACATCTTCCTTACCATAGAAATGGGGTAGGTCTACCCTTACTTCCCTTGGGCTATCTTCCTCTCTTCTTCTATTTCTCCTAGGGGGTGGTGGATAGTAATCATGGATTCTAGGGCTTCCCTCCCCTAGAGACTCATTACCTTTAGATGCATGAGTATGAGATTTTTTTTATTTTTGTGATTTCTCTTCTTGGGCTTTAGCCAACTCATTAATTTTAGTCTCATTCTCCAATTGTCTAAAAGAAATCATTTGCACAGCTTGTGAAACTTCTTTCAAAAGAGTTTTTATAGATTTTACTTCACTTTCAATAGACTTTGGAGAGTGAGGAGAAGAAGACAAGGCTAAAGTTTTGTGTATACAAGTATTTTACCTTGAGAAAAATTAGAAAAGTCAAAGGTAGTTTTCCAGGTAAGGGAGGTGAGGGCTACTTAAATACCAAGCCTTTACCTTAGCCAAAAACTATCCCTCAATGTCTTCACACAAAGCTTTCTCTTAATAAACCACTTAGAACACAATTAAGTTGAGAAATCAGATTTTAATGCAAACTAACTAATTAACCAAGCAAGACGAATTAACAAAGCTTAAACAAGGCAATACACATGAAAAGCGTAGCTAATTAACCAAGGAAATGTAATTAAAAACAATTAACAATTGCTAATTAGTAAACTCTACACTAGTCGGCTCTAGGTGAGGCTTCTTGGAGCCCTTGAAAACACACTCACCGTCTAATCACGTAATTAAATAAGTAATTAACACAAGTTAAGTTGCAAAGAAAATTAAGAAAACTCCCTTTGTTGATCTTTTTATTTTTGCTATTGGCACTTCCTTGGTTGCCTTTTCTTGTTGGGCCCTCCAAGTGTTTGTGGTGTTTTGAGAAGTATTTGTTTCTGTCTTTGCTTTTGTTCCCCTTAGAATTAAGGACTTAATTCTCCAATTCCAGCACCTATCAAGAAGACTAGACCTTACTCAAGTCAAATTTTCACTCAAATAAGCACCAATTGAGAATGAATTCCAACACCAAATTTAGAGGCCAAAGAATGAAAGCAAGAAACAATTTAATTGGAAAAACAGTACCACACAAATGGAGTTAAATTGTGACAACTAGAAAGAGTTCCAAGAAATATTAGACAATCAAATAAAGGTACTCAAATAAAGGTAGGCACACAAAATGAATCCTAAGAATAGCACTAGAATAGATTTCAAAATCAAAAAAACAGCACCACTGAAAAAACTGTTGTGGGCCAGAGAACGTGATTTTCCCCGATTTATGTTGAGTTGCCCCTTTAAGATTTGATTCTGAAAATTTATATGCAAAATATTCAAGATCTTAACTAAAATCTGGTGTTGGTTTCACTCCAAACGCATGAACCATTTTTTTAATAAATATTTCAAATTCAGTGTTCAGTTACGCCAACTGTAGCGCCCAGATTTGCACACTGTTTTAAAATATTTATCATTTTTTTCTATTGACTCTTTTGAGGTGATTCTTTTTTGTCTTTTCTGTAACACCTCAATCTTGCATAATCTAGAAAATCAAAAATTTCCTATGTAGGGAAATAATTTTCTTAAACAAAACAACCAGCACAGTTATGTAAAACAGGGGATTCTGTAAAAACTGGAAAAAACAGCAAGAGACCAAAAGATAAACACAATGGAATTGATGAAAAGGAATTTGTGTAGATCTAAACACAAATATGGACTCAAGCTAAAAATAAAAGGCACCAAAAGATCAAAACACAGTAGATTCAAAACAAGTATTTAGACCAAAATCAAGAAACAAATAAGCCAAACAAAGTACTACTTATGATTTGATGACATTTTGGAAAAACATGACTAGACAAAACACATATAGATTCAGAAATTAAAAGACTCAAAAAGCATAAAATGAACCAAATAAACATGCAATAAAGACTCAAATACCTAAAATAAAAACAGCAACTCAAAGGAGTATGGAATCCTACCACAAATTGCACAAGGATTGCTCAAGATCAATTAAGCAAAGTGCACCGATTGGATTTTCCAAATAGCACACCAAAACAAAGTAAAAATTAAAAACAACAAGACAAGTATGAAAACAAGATGAAAAACATGAAATAAAGAAGAACTCAAAATGAAAATGACCAAGAACTACTCATCTTTGAAGAACATATGCTCATGATACCAAATGATGGCAAATTCATGGAGCTCTTCTCGGATTTATGATCAAGGGTGCGGAAGCTATGGATTGGAATGTGCAAGATCCTCCTAAGAGCTATGGTGATCTTGAAGGTGCATGATGTGTATGGAAAGAGGGAGGTTCGGCCAGCCCTATGGTAGGTGATGAAGATGAAGATTAGGTCCTAGAAACTAGGGAAAAGCAATGTATAGCACAATGTTGGCAGCATAACATTACTCTCATTAATCTTGAAAATACAAGAGCTGCGCATCTCCTTTTATGGGCTAAGGAGGCCGTAAATCCTAAGCTAATTCCACATGAAATGTGAGCAAAATGAAATGTAAATGTGAGGCACATGGAGCTCATGGGTGCACATGGGTTCACATGGCTACCAAAATCGTCCTTTGATTAGTGAAGGCTTCTAGAAACCTTTGCTAATCAAGGTTAACTCCTCCTTAATTTTAATGTGCAGAAAAATAAACATTTGTCCACATGGCTATGCTATTTACACCCCAATTAAAGCTAAACTACACTTGTTGGGCCTTCACGGAATTTGTGCTAGTAAGCCACTCTCCCATTCATAGCTTTGATCCAAGTCTTCTTGTCCTAGACGCTCCTAGCTTGTCTTAGACGCTCCTAGCTTGTCTTAGACGCTCCTAGCTTGGCCTTCTTGTCCTAGACGCTCCTAGCTTGGTCCTAAACGCTCCTAGCTTGGTCTTAGACGCTCCTAGCTTGATCTTGGACGTTCTTGACTTGGCTCTTGCTTTTCATGAAAGGTTGTGCTTGGCCCTCTTCCATCAGTAAAGCTCGGCAGAAGATGTTTCCGTTCCTCCTCAGCCTGGAACGATGATTGAACAAGTTCTTAATTATTCAAGATACTTTAGTACAAGACGTCAAATGCTGCTTTTTTTTAAAAGTTTCACGCAAGACCAGTATTACCACCAAAAGTTAAGCATACTTCCTTTTTTGCTGCTCTAGGATTTGAATTCCAAAATTTTCTGAATTGGCAAGGTTTACAACCTTTCCTTAGAATTAATCTTCCGTATTATGAGGACTTGGTAAGAGTATTTTATACAAATGCAAAGATCACACCTGATGGAAGAGAGCCAAGCACAACCTTCCATGAAAGGCAAGAGCCAAGTCAAGAGCGTCTAAGATCAAGCTAGGAGCGTCTAAGACCAAGCTAGGAGCGTCTAGGACAAGCTAGGAGCGTCTAGGACAAGCTAGGAGCGTCTAGGACAAGAAGACTTGGATCAAAGCTATGAATGGGAGAGTGGCATACTAGCACATATTCCGTGAAGGCCCATCAAGTGTAGTTTAGCTTTAATTGGGTGTAAATAGCATAGCCATGTGGACAAATGTTTATTTTTCTGCACATTAGAATTAAGGAGGAGTTAACCTTGATTAGCTAAAGGTTTCTAGAAGCCTTCACTAATCTAGGGACGGTTTTGTGAAGCCATGTGCACCCATGTGCTCCATGTGGCCCATGTGCTTCACATTTACATTACATTTACCTAGCATTTCATCTTCTATTAGCTTAACATTTACGACCTCCTTAGCCTATAAAAGGAGAAGCCCATCACTTGTATTTGCAAGATTAAATTGAGTAATGTTATGCTGCCCATTTTGTGTCATACTTGCTCCTTACCTAGTTTTTAGGTTTTAATCTTCCTTCACCATCTATCAAAGGGCTGGCCGAACCTCCCTTCTTCCATACTCTTCATGCACCTTCAAGGTCACCACAACTCCTAAGAGGACCTTGCCCATTTCATACATAAGCTTCCGCACCATTTTACCAAACATCCAAGAAGAGCTCCTTGAGAATGTCATCATTTGGTATCATGAGCTATGGTTCTTCAAAGATGAGTATCTCTTTGTGTCTTTTCTTTTGAGCTCTTCTTATTTCCTAGTTGTTCATCTTGATTCCATATTGTCTTGTTGTTTTAATTTTCGTTTTGAATTGGTGTGCTGTTTGGAATTTTCCAATCAGTGCATCTTGTTCAATTGTTCTTGAACAATCTTTGTGCAATTTTTGGTAGGATTCCATATATTTGTGTTGCTGTTTTATTTTAGGTATTTGAGTCCTTATTGCAATTTTATTTGGTTCATTTTATGTTCATTTGAGTCTTTTAATTTCTGAATCTGTATGTGTTTTGTCTAGTCATGTTCTTCCAAAATGTCATCAAATCATAGTAGTACTTTGTTTGGCTTATTTGTTTCTTGATTTTGGTATAAATGTTTGATTTGAATCTGTTGTGTTTTAGATCCTTTTGTGCCTTTTATTTTTAGCTTGAGTTCATATTTGTGTTTAGATCTACACAAATTCCATTGTGTTTTTCGTTTGGTATATCTTGCTGTTTTTTTTCAGATTTACAGAATCTCCTGTTTTGCATAACTCTGTGCTGGCTGTTTTGCTTAAGAAAATTATTTTCCAACATAGGAAATTTCTCATCCTCTGGATTATGCAAGATTGAGGTGTTACAGAAAAGACAAAAAAAGAATCAGTTCAAAAAAGTCAATAGAAAAAAAATGATAAATATTATAAAAACAATGTGCAAATCTGGCGCTACAATTGGCGTAACTGAACACTGATTTTAGAAAATTTATTAAAAAAAAATGGTTCATGCGTTTGGAGTGAAACCAACGCCAGAATTTAGTTGAGATCTTGAATTATTGGCATATAAATTTTCAGAAGCAAATATTAAAAGGACCGCTCAGCATAAATCGGGGAAAATCACGCTCTCTGGCCCACAACAATTTTTTCAGTGGTGCTGTTTTTTATTTTGAAATCAATTCTAGTGTTATTCTTAGGATCCATTTTGTGTGCCTACCTTTCTTTGAGTACCTTTATTTGCTTGTCTAATATTTCTTTGGAACTCTTTATAGTTGTCACATTTTTAATTCCATTTGTGTGGTACTGTTTTTCCAATTAATTTGTTTCATGCTTTAATTCTTTGGCCTCTAAATTTGGTGGTGGATTAATTCTCAATTGGTGCTTATTTGAGTGGAAATTTGACTTGAGTGAGGTCTAGTTTGCTTGATAGGTGCTGGATTGGAGAATTAATTCCCTAATTCTAAGAGGAACAAAGGCAAGGGCAGAAAACAAATACCTACCAAAAACACCACAAACATTGGAAGGCCCAACAAAGAAAAGACAACCAAGGAAGTGCCAATAGCAAAAAAAATCAACAAAGGGAGTTTCCTTTATTTTCTTTGCAACTTAACTTTTGTTAATTACTTCTTTAATTACGTGATTATACGGTGAGTGTGTCTTCAAGGGCTCCAAGTGTCCAAGAAACCTCACCTAGGACCGACTAGTGTAGAACTATCTAGTTTAGCAATTGTTAATTGTTTAATTTGCATCTCTTTGCTTTAGATAGTTACGTTTTTAATTGTCTTGTATTGCTTAAAGCTTTGTTAATTTTTGCTTGGTTAATTAGTTAGCTTGCATTGTTTTCTTGCATTAAAAATTTTGATTTCTCCAACTTAATTGTGTTTTAAGTGGTTTACCAAGAGATAACTTTGTGTGAAGGCATTAAGGGATAGTCTTTGGCTAAGGCAAGGCTTGGTATTTAAGTAGTCCACTGTGACTCACCTACCTTACCTGGAAGACTACCTTCTTTGACTTCCCTAAATTTTCTCAAAGTAAAATACTTCTACACACAAAGCTCTAGTCATGTCTTCTTCTTCTCATTCTGCAAAGTCTATTGAAAGTGAAGTAAAATCTTTGAAAACTCTTTTGAAAGAAGTTTCACAAGCTGTGCAATTGATTTCATCTAAACAATTGGAGAATGAATTATCTTGGGGACAAATGTTTATTTTTCTGCACATTAGAATTAAGGAGGAGTTAACCTTGATTAGCTAAAGGTTTCTAGAAGCCTTCACTAATCTAAGGACGATTTTGTGAAGCCATGTGCACCCATGTGGCCCATGTGCTTCACATTTACATTACATTTACCTAGCATTTCACTTCTATTAGCTTAACATTTGCGGCCTCCTTAACCTATAAAAGGAGAAGCCCATCACTTGTATTTGCAAGATTAAATTGAGTAATGTTATGCTGCCAATTTTGTGTCATATTTGCTCCTTACCTAGTTTCTAGGTTTTAATCTTCCTTCACCATCTATCAAAGGGCTGGCCGAACCTCCCTTCTTCCATACTCTTCATGCACCTTCAAGGTCACCACAACTCCTAGGAGGACCTTGCCCATTTCATACATAAGCTTTCACACCATTTTACCAAACATCCAAGAAGAGCTCCTTGAGAATGTCATCAACACTTGTTGGTCACCTTGCCATTGAGATTTGCAGAAGGATGATACACATTAAAGAAATGGATTGGATGACCATTGCTCATCTCCAGTATGACGGTCTTAAGTTAACGTCTGGGACGATCCCTGAGGAACTAAATTTTGATCGAGCACTAGCATTATCGTCCATGATTATCGTCCATGATTCGTGAAGATGTTGAAGGTGAAAATCTCAGAAATGCAGGTAGTCTGAAAATGAATGACCGACTGTTGCATTACATATGGGTGCATATCTTGTGCCCTCGTGGAAGCAACTTTGCACAACTACTGAATTAAGATATTTTGATGTTGTGGTTAATAAAAAATAATGTACGCATTAATTAGCCTCATTACATCATGTAACACATCATCAAATGTCGGGATAACAAGATGCATCTCCCATATGCAAATTTGATCACGAGGATCTTGCAGGTGTATGGCTTCGACTTGTCGAATGAGCAAGCAATAATGCTAGGCTGGAATCATTAATTTGGGAAAAAAAGTATGACAAAATTAAATATATTCCAGGTCAATGGCGTATGACAACTTGGTAGACCTCACCATGCACACGAAGAAGATGATGAAGAGATGAATTGTTAGCACAAGATGTTGAAGGTGGTCAACCTCAACCAGCAATCCTCAGTCGAACTGAAATGTTAACCCAAATTTGGACGGGGATGCAAGACATGAGAGAAAGCATGAGGAACGTTAACATTCGTTTTGACAGGTTTGATGAAAGGATGGAGCGAAATGATCAAAGGATGGACAGATTGGAGGATACTCTGAATCAGATTCATTGTCAACAAGGCCATTGATTGTCTATTTGCATTATGTTATTGTCTTTTATTTTATTTCTATTTTTCGGGTTGAACATTATTATTGCTATTTTTGTTGTTTTTGTTATTTTTCACCTTGAACATTGAGAAATTCATATTTAACATTAAGCTTCATTTTATTTTAAATGCAAGTTCTTTAAGATTTGAATTCTATTATGATTAAAGTAAATCTTTCGGGTCCATTATCTAAATTGGAAAATTAATAACATTCATTACGTAGCCTTCAATGTCTACGCATGACATGACATCATCCTCTAGTTGCATTGGTTGTGGTGCAAAATCATGTGGTACTTTTACCCATGTTGCTGGGAGCACAAGTGCGTTCGTTGTCCCATTTGTGATTGTGGACACTTTGCTGTTTTGAGAACAGCAACAACTGAAAAAAAAATGCCGAAAAACGATTTTGGGGTTGTCCCAAGTACAAGGTAAATTTAATTCAATTCAGTTTCATGCAAACTTAACTTTGGTTATTTAAATTTTTTCATTGTTGAATTTTATTATTTTCTCAAAACAGATTACAAGTAGCATTGTTCTAGGCTGTAATTTTTTCAAATGGTACAATGAAGAAGTTGTCGATGACAAAGATGCAATCATTATCAGACAACGAAATAAGATATGTCTTTTAGAAAGGTGTTTGAAGGTTTCCACAAGAAGGGTTAAAATGTTATTACTGGGGATGTCATATATTTTTCTACTTAACATTATTATGTTTTTAAGTTTTCTATAATTTCAAATTAACATGTATTTATCTCTCTCTACATCAAATGTAATGACTTTATATATTTTTGCAACTAATTAATGTTCATGACATCTTTTCTTAAATTATATTCATGTTATTATTAATAATAATCAAAATCATAATTAATAATAATTATATATTTATATAACATAACATTTATTAAATAATCATTAATAATATTATAATTATCTACAAACAAAAATTTTACTAATACAAATATTTTCAATTAATAAAATTATAAACGAAGAATTTATATTTCATTTATATATTCTATTTTTTTAATTCATTTCAATTTTATATTATTTTTTAAGTTATAATTGAAACTTACAATTATTTTAATTATGAAAATTATGTACAAAAGTAATAATCATTTCTTTATTATTTTTTTACACACATGGACAAAAGTATACTTTATTATTATATATAATGTAATCGAAATTAAATAATATAATACTAATTATTTTAATTAACTTAAATATCTTTAACCTAATTAATATTTCATTTTCCTATTTATTTATATATCAGGGTAAATTTGTAATCTTACAATTTACACTATTCAAAATATATTAAAATACTCTCACAACTATCACATCATTCACATTTTTCAATAAATTTTCTTCACACATCCACTCTAACATCTCTCAATCCAAATACCCTCAACTTTCTTGACACTTCCACTCACCCACACCCTCAACTTTCCATTCACCCACAACCTCTAATTCAAACAAAGTCTTAATCATGACAAGAAATATAATGAATGTATACAACTATAACATTGAATCGAACCAAGAAACGAAAGAAACATAAAATGTCACGGGCATAAAGCATAATAATGGCAAAACAGGACAGACTAAAGAGGTCAAATTTTTTTTTAAAAAAAGATAACTATGAATCAGTATCTGTTCAGGAAAGCTTTCACAAATCCAAGACTTTTCATGTATTCAAACAAAACTTATAAGATTAATATACCCAATCCAAACAGCACACTATTCAACTTAAAATTTTAAAATACAAAAGAGTGCTAGCAAATAGCAACATAGTCCTCTGACAAAGTCTGTACTATTGGCTAAAATTTACAGTAAACAAAAATCATAAGTGAGACTCATTAACTAAAGAACAACCCACAACTTTATAATTTCCAATCGATTTCAGTAGCCTATAGTACTAACCCAAAAAGAGTGGATTACTAGCATTTCTATTGGATCCATCACAATGGTTAGCATTTTATTCCCAATCTCAGATTTCAGCAGCCTATAGTACTAACACAAAATTTGTGTAAAAAGGTGGGTTATTAGCATTTCTATTCTATAGAATCCATCACAATGGTTAGCATTTTATTCCTCACTCAATCTCACTTCCTCTCTTATTGTCTTCGATAATTGCATCTTAAAACTCAATACAACTTCCTCAAAAACACAATCTACCGCCACAAATTTTTTTGAAGGATAATTACTTACGGACTATCAGAGATCTTCAAATTTGGGGTGCTACTAACAGGAACAGCCACTGCCTTCCCTTTGTCCTTCTTTCGGTCTTAGGCTGTGCACTGCTGAAATAGGCTGAACAGGCTCAGAAGACTCAACATCAACAATCCCTGAAGGAAAAAAAGAAAAGAAAAGAAATCACAGAGTGATTCAACATAGTTATACGAACATAGTTATACGAAAGCTTGAAATCAAATAGCGATAATTAAATGGTATATTGAAATTGAATTAGTCAAGCGACAGTAGTATTGCGAAGGTGGAATGTCTCTTTGGTCGCAAGAAAAACTAAAATTGTAAAATCAATAAAATAAGGAAGCGTGTACGGATTGAAGGGAGAGTTATTGAATCGGCGTGTAGAGAGGGTGCTTTGAGAGATGGTGTGAAGGGAACGGGCGGTGAAGGAGAGGTAGGGTTTAGGGCATTATCGAGATTGGTGGCGGCGTCAACCGTGCTGTTTTCGGTGTTGGGGATATGGGTGTAACTGTTAGCTTCCTTCCTTATTGAATTTCCAATGTCGCCGAAAAACACGTTAAACATGTTTGTTGAAGCAAATGCACAAGCTTTACTGTTAGTTTTTTTTCTTCTTCCCAGATGCCAGTCATTCGATTCGATCTTTGATTTTGTTTTCGATTTAAGGACCCTAAACGCTAAGAAAGGCTTCTTCTTCCTGCACCCTGACGTTTTTCTTCCTGCACCTCCACAATCTTTTAAATCCCAAAACTGACCTTCACCTTTTATTTGAAAAAACTAGAGTTTTTTAGGTTACCAGATATTGGATCCGGGAGTATGCTACGGATTCATCAATCCAGAAGTGATTCGTGTTCTTTTTCAAATAAAGGGGTGTTTCGAAAGCAACTTATTAATTTTTGGATTGCTGAATTCGAAAGTCTAATTTTTGTTACGGATTGATGGATCTGGAAGATTACTGGATTCACCAATCCAGAAAATTTATGGATTTCCTAATTCAGAATGTAACAAAATAAATGTGAATTTCTCATTCCGTAAAATTAACGAATTGCATTATCCAGAAGAAGAAAGAGTAGTGTGGATTTTATGTGTATATTGGAGTTTTTAAAAAATAATATAAATATTTTTGTCTTTGCATTACATTATGGGGCTGCAGGAAGAAAAACGTAGGCGTGCAGGAAGAAACTGCCGCCAAGAAAAAGGCAAGTCTGCTCCTATCCAATACGGGCTTGGGCTTACTACTTACACTGATACGTGGCAACAGCGAGATCATTTTTAATTGTTTTTCATATATTTTTATAATTTTGCAGAATGTATATTTCGAATTAATTTAAAAATAATATACAAAATCTAAACTGAATTAGTCCCTCCTAACATAAATAACTAAATTTTGGTTATACTTTCATCTGAAATCTTTGTTTATGTATTTGTAGTGAAAAAAATATTAAAATAAATCATTGTAAAAGAATTTAAATAATCACAATATCTTAAATTACTTTATTTTCAATTTAAATAAAAATTTAAAATAAAAATACAATAAAAAATCAAATGATTTAATGTCTTACACAAATAAAAAAATTAAATAAATTAAATTCTTAAATTACTCAAAATCCTAAATAAATACAAATCCTAAATAATTTATTGTCATACTTAAATAAAAAATGAAAATAAAAAAATTCTTCAATTATTTAAAATTCTAAACAAATACAAATCTTAAATTAATAAATATAATATTTAAATAAAAATTTCCAATAAATAAAATACCTAAATTATTTAAAATTATAAATAAATACAAATCCTAAATTATTGAATCTCATACTTAAATTAAAACTTACACTAAATAAAAATTATAAATTATTTAAAATTTTAAACACATATAAATACTAAAATTATTTAATATCCTAATTAAATAAAATATCTAAACTAAATAAAATTCTTAAATAATTATAAATATTAATGTATAATAATTTTAAATTATTTAATGTCCTACTTAAATGAAAATTTGAAATAAATAAAATATCTAAAATCTTAAATAAACACAAATCATAACTTACTTTATGTCATACATAAATAAAACTTCAAAAAAATTTAGAAATCCTAAATAAATACAAAATCATAAATTATTTTATTTCCTACTTAAATAAAAATAAAAAAATAAAGCTTTTTAAGTTTTTCAAAATCCTAAACAAAATAAAAATACAAAGATTTGAAATATGTTTCTTAGATAAAAATCGAAAATGAATAAAATTTATAAATTAATCAAAATTTTAAATAAATCCATATCCTAAATTATTTAATTTCATTCTTGATAAAAGTCTAAAATTAATAAATTTATACGTTTTATAAAACCCTAAATAAATACAAATCCGAAATTATTTCATCTCTTACTTAAATAATAATCTCAAAAAAATAAATTTTCTAAAATTATTTTTTTTATATTTTATTTCTTATATATTAATATTTGCATTGTAATTTTATTTTTATTTTCTTATTTTCATATTTATTTATATATACATAATTATATTATTATATAAATTATATTTTTACACAGAAAAGTGAAAGAAAATACACCAAATAAATCAACTAAAGTTGGAGTGGGATAAATAATTTTATGTTAAATGACTCCAAAGAAAATAAAATGACTGTTTTTGAAGCAGAGATTAAAATATTATATAATGAAATTTCAATTATTCGGTTTTTAGGATATACCCATTTTTTAAATAATTGTTTATTATTATTTATTTTTCTTAAAAAATTTGTTAGTTTATTTTACTTGAATTATTTACTTATGTATATTATTTATGTTCATACATTGTTTATTTTAATTTAGTATGTTTAATTTATTTATTTATACACCTATACTAATGATTATTTATTATATTATTTTAATTTTTAATTTATTTTTTCATTTACATATATATATATATATATATATAAATAAATACAAATCCTAAATTATTTAATGTCATACTTAAATAAAAAATTATAATAAATAATTTTTTTAAATTATTTTAAATTTTAAACAAATAAAATTCTAAATTAATTAATATCATATTTAAATAAAATATCTGAAATAAATAAATTTCTTAAAATATTCAAAATATTAATAAATAATAATTCTAGATTATTCAATGCATTACTTAAATGAAAATTTGAAATAAATAAAATTTCTAAAATATTGAAAAATCCTAAATAAACATAAATTATTTTATGTCATACATAAATAAAATTTCAAATATTTTTAAAAATCCTAAATAAACACAAAATCAGAAATTATTTTATTTCATACTTAAATAAAAAATATAAAATAAATAAAAAAATTAAGTTTTTCAAAATCCTAAATAAATAAAAATCCCAAGATTTGTAATATTATTCTTAGATAAAAATCGAAAATCAACAAAATTTTAAATAAATCCATATCCTAAATTATTTAATTTCATTCTTAAATAAAAATATAAAATTAATAAATTTTTATGTTTTCTAAAATTCTCAATAAATACAAATCCTAAATTATTTTATTTCCTACTTAAATAATAATTTCAAAGAAATAAAATTTCTAAAATTACTTATTGTATATGTTCATGTTTATTTCTTATATATTAATATTTGCATTATAATTTTATTTTTATTTTTTATTAAAATTGTATATATAATTATATAGTTATATAAATTATATTTTTATATAAAAAAAAATTGAAAGAAAATACGTAAAATAAATCAACAAAATAAATTATAGTTGTGAGTCTTGTAAGCAAAATAGTTAACAATACTATTTTACCTTCCATATAGACCGAGCAAAGATAGTGGATTTTACACAGCCATTTATTGAGTCTGGGCTAGTTGTTGTGGCACCTATCAAGAAGTTGAAATCCAGTGCTTGAGCTTTTCTCAGACCTTTCACTCCAATGATGTGGTTTGTCACAGGAATGTTCTTCTTGGTGAAATCCAGTGCTTGAGCTTTTCTCAGACCTTTCACTCCAATGATGTGGTTTGTCACAGGAATGTTCTTCTTGGTGGTGGAAGTTGTTGTGTGGACTTTACAATTTGTCACTATTATCTGGTAACTAAGTTGCATGACAGTTTTAAAATATGGTGTAGTTAACTACTTTGATTGATTCATCATATGATCACTTGCACATTGTTGCTAAATCTTAATCATTTATCTCTGCAGGTTTAGCTTCTCAACCCTATTTTTTGACAGAGTAAGTAGTTGGAGAGTTCCTTTAGCTAGTTATTCTTGTTGTTTTCCTCTTGTAGAGGACAAAAACTCAATTCTTAACAAACTCCAAAGAAACATTTAGTCTAAAAGCTTGGCACTATTACCTGGAAGCACATGAATGATTTAACCTCCAACAAATTTTCTGACAAATTGTCTTTTCCACTATTAAGAGTGGATATCAAAAACTCCTTTTATCTTATGATGAAATTCTATTTAATTGTAAAGATAGACTGCAATATTGCAATTCACGAACCTTGTTTTCAAATGCTTTAATACCATGTCAATTACAAATCATCTTAATCTCAAAGTTGTTGGGTTTAAGTTGAAAATTGGTGTAGTAAATTCAAGCCTTACATCTATATGATCCCCTTCTATGCAAAAGAGAGCACTCTTGGCACCCTTGGTTGTTTCTTACTAATCATATGAATGTCTGTGGTTTTGATACTCAACTCAAGCTATACTGCAAGCCTCACCTCAATCCTAATTGTGGAACAACTCTCATCCCACGTTAAGGGAATTGAAAGCTTAATAGCAAGTGATGACCGCATTGATTTCCAGAGAGATACTTTTACTAAAAATTATCTGAGGAACTACACATGGACAAATCCAGGCTTTGTTTCTCTCATCTCCATGTCAGAATATGAAAAGGCCTTAAAAGATGGACTAGCTAGTGGTGGTGTTGTTGCAATAATAGAAGAACGTGCATACATGGGGCTTTTCCAAGAAACCAGATCTGAATTTAGAGTTGTTGGTCAAGAGTTCAGCATGAGTGGATGGGGTTCTGTGAAACTCAACTTCACCACATATACGAAACTCGTCATTCAAAATATTAAGCCAGGTGTTTGTTTATAAAACATATATGCATGTATTCCTTTTTGTATACTTCATATTTCAATTTATCATAACTCATATCTTTACTCCGTATGTACCAAATAGAATTATGAGTGTTTATAATTGTATGATATGTAGGTAGGGTTTAATGTTTCGCACTCGTGACTACTACCATGTGTGTGAAGCTAATTATCACTTAATTGCCACTGATGTTGATGTTGATGTTGAGTGGTTGGTACCATAGAGATGTTGATGACATTCCTATGAGTTCTTTTTGGATTTTTGTTGATGATGGTGCGGAAGCTTAATGGATGAGAGTGGAACAAGGTTCTCCTAAGAGGTGTGGTGACCTTGAAGGTGCATGAGAGGTAGTGAAAGTTGGAGTGGTTCGGTCATCTCCATTTGGGGGTGAAGTTTGAAGACTAAAAACCTAATTCTAGAGAGAATTTGGAAAGGGAGTAATTTGAATGACACTTGAGCAGCATTTCATTACTCAAAATAGTCTTGAAAATACAAGGTGTAGGCTCCTCCTTTTATAGGCTAAGGAGGACCATAATGCAACCCTAATGCTAATCAAAATGAAATGCAAATTACATCACATGGAGCACATGGCCGACCATGTGGAGAATCCTTCTAGAATGTGACCAAATCTTTAGCAAATCTAGGTCAAGTCTCATGGAATCAAGTTTATGCTATTTACACCACAACTAATACTAAGCTACCCTTAATGGGCCTTCATATAGCATATACAAGTTGTTTTCTCTCTCATCCATAGCTTGGCCCAAGTCTCCCATCCGTAGCTTGGTCATGGACCTAGTAATAGGTCCTAGACGCTCTCCCCTTCCTTCTAGACGCTCTTGGTTTGGCTTTGGATGCTCATGTCTTGGCTCTTGTCTTTTTATATGAGGTTGTGCTTGGCCCTCTTCCATCATCCCCTCCCTCTTGAAAAGGATTTGTCCTCAAATCCAATGCTTTTTCTTCAACTAGGGGGATGAGTGTGGCTGGATGGTGTCCATCATCTCCTCCTTCTTGAGAAGATCTATCCTCAGATCTACAGACTTGATCTCGAACTCTTGCTTCGCCAAAGCTTGTCCTCCTGGATCAAACGTCCACCTATAGAAATCATCAAATAAAGCATATGTGTTAGTTTGAAAATCAATTTTACTATGTTGCCATTTTTGTTTTTCTTTTGGTTTTGGCAACTTTGGACAATGTTTCTCTTTTGATTGTTGTATGTGTTCTCTAATCATCTTATGCATTTTGAAATGTTCATTTGTGGTTACTTCCTCTTTAGGCATAAATCCTATAGGAGATGGTAACAACTTAAAAGGAGAAAGATGATTTAGCCCACATATAACCTCAAAAGTAGAAATACAAGTAGTTTTGTGAACTACTTTATGGTATGTATGCTCCTCTCTAGAGTTGTGTTTGTCCTTTATGATTATTCTAGGCATAGTAGAAAGAGCTAGATTTTCAAATGTATTTTGACCATGCCTTTAAGGATGATAAGAATTTAAAGTGTACAACTTAGTTGCAAGTTTTCCAAAGAGAATCCTCAAATGGTTTGCGAAATTTGGAGCTCTATCCAACACTATGCTTGAGGATAATCCATGAAGATGTATCACTTCTCTATAGAAGAGTTTATCCATATCCATGAATATTGAATCAAAACCATTTGTTGTCCTAGGAAGCTCTAATATGAAATTTGTGTCTTCCCAATGATCATTTGCAAAAGGTGAAGGAGTATAGAGTTCTTGAGACATTGCCTTAGGTGTAGTTTTAAAACAAGAATTGTACCTAAGGTAATGTCTTTGAACCTCTTTTCTCATGGGTGACAAAAGTTTTCCTTTTAAAAGCTCTAGAGTTTTATCAACTCTAATTTGGCCCATGAGTTCTCCTTCATGAAGACTTTTTCTCTTATGTGTAAAGATAGTCTCGTTGTTACAACCATTGTTTATGAGAATTTGTACATTTGGCAATGGTTGTCTCAATAAGACATGACAAGTTTCTTTAGGCACTACCTCACATAAAAATTTGTTTTTGTAGATGCTTATAGATAACTTGACATTTACTTGGTGATATCCTAGCACATATGAAAAATAATCTATTTCATTTTTATTTATGCAAGCTTCTTTTAAAGACTCTTCTTTTTTTATTATGCTTGCAAGTGTTCCTTTACAAGAGGTAACGCTAGGTTGTTCAACAAGAAGCATGTTTTCAAAGGTATTTTTAATTTGATTGTCTTGTTGAATGACCTTGTGGGAAGGAACACTTTTCTCCCACGCCTTTTGTTTCCCAAGGGTTTTCTCTTGCTTTTCTATTTTTACATTTTCATCACTCTCACTGGCTTCTTTTTATTGGCTACTATTCTCATCTTTGTCCCTTAAGATCATAGATCTTCATTGAAACATTGAGATGCTAATTGATCATGGCCAAGGTATTCTAAACATGGAATTTCTCTAGCTTGAGTGTGAGAGATATGCTTGGTTAGGTTTTGGGAAAGTTCTAGAGATGTTTCTTGTATATGTTCTTCCCCTCTATGGAACTCATCCTTGTCATAAGATACATAGTATGAACTTTGTTTTTGACTTGATTGTTTTCTCAAAATTTGTTTTTCAACTTTAATGCTAAGTTGAATCTAGTCATTTAAATCTCTATAAGGTAAAAGTTCAACTTTGTTTCTTATCTCAAGTTTGAGACCACTTAGAAACCTAGCTATGTGATATGGTTATCTTCGTTAATCCTTGCCCTCTCAATATATGATATCATCTTTTGCCAATATTCTTCTACACTCATATCTTTTTGATGAAGTCTTTGGAGCTTGTCCATCAACTTTCTATTGTAATGTGAGGGAATATGGCGACACCTCAAGGCTCCCCTAAGGTCATTCCAAGATGTAATGGGAGGGTCCTTGTGGAGATGTCTCTCTCTTTTTAGGGCATTCCACCAATACATAGCATCACATTGAAAACTTAAGGTAGCTAAGGATACTTTCTTTTCTTCACTCACATGGTTGTAAGCAAACAATTGCTCTACCCTCATTTCCCAATCTAGGCAAGCTTCTATATTTTATTTTCCATGGAAATGGGGTAGGTCTACCCTAACCTCTCTTGGGCTTTCTTGCTCTCTCCTTCTATTCCTCCTAGGGGGTGGTTGATAATATTCATTTATTCTAAGACTTTCCTCCCCAAGAGAATCATGATTTTTAGAGCTAGATGCATGAGAATGTAATTTTTTTGATTTTTGAGAATTCTCATCCTTTGCTTTAGTCAATACATTAGTTTTGGCCTCATTCTCCAATTCTTTATATGAAATTAATTGAACATCCTTGGAAAGTTGTTTCAAAAGGGATTTGATGGATTTCACATCACTTTCCATAGACTTTGAAGAATGAGAAGACATGACTAGAACTTTGTGTCTAGAAATGTTTTACTTTGAGAAAAATGAGGGAAGTTAAAGAAGGTAGTTTTCCAGGTAAGAGAGGTGAGTCACAATGGACTACTTAAATACCAAGTCTTGCCTTAGCCAAAAACTATCCCTCAAGATCTTCCACAAATCTTTCTCTTGGTAAACCACTTAAAACACAATGAGGTTGGAGAAACCAAATTTTTAATGCAAGAAGCAATGCAAACTATCTAACAACCCAAGCAAAATTATCAAAGCTTAACAAGACAAAAGCAAAGCAAATAAGCGTAGCTAACTAAGGCAAATGATGTAATTAAAACAATTAACAAAAGCTAAGCTAGATAGTTTTAAGCTAGTTGGCCCTAGGTGAGGCTTCTTGGACACTTGGAGCCCTTGAAGACACACTCACCGTCTAATTGCGTAATTAACAAGTAATTAACAAGAGTTAAGTTGCAAAGAAATTAAATGGAACTCCTTTTGCTGATTTTCTATTTGCACTTCCTTTGTTGTCTCTTCTTGGTTGGGCCTTCCAATGTGTGTGGTGTATTTAGTATGTGTTTGTTGCTACCCTTGCCTTTGTTCCTCTTGGAATTAGGTAATTAAAATCTTCAATCCAACACCTATCAAGCAAAGCTAGACTCCTCTCAAGTTAATACCCACTCAACAAGTACCAATTGATATTTAATTCACCACAAAGCTTAGAGGTCAAAGAAAGAAAGCAAGAAACAGATTAATTTGAAAAAACAGTACCACACAAATGGAATTAAATGTGACAACTAGAAAGAGTTCCAATGAAATTAGACAAGCAAATAAAAAGGTACTCAAAGAAAGGATGGCACACAAAAAGGATCCTATGGAATAGCACTAGATTTGATTTAAAAACCAAAAACAGCACCACTGAAACAAATTGTTGTGGTCCAGAATGCGTGATTTTCACAGATTTATGCTGAGCTGGCCTTTTAATATTTGCTTCTGAAAATTGATATTCAAACAAATAAAGATCTCAACAAATTTTTGGCGTTGGTTTCACTCCAAACGCATGCACCATTTAATTTTAATAATTTTTCTAAAATCAGTGCTTAGAACCGCCAGTTGTAGCGTCAGGATTGCACACTTTTTTTGTAATATTTATCTTTTTTTTCTATTTCTTTTTTTCAACTGATTATTTTTTGTCCTTTTGCTAACACCTCAATCTAGTAAAATCCAGAGGCTCAGAATTTTCTTATGTGGCATTTAATTTTCATAAACAAAATCAGCCAAAACAGAATGGTGGAAAACAGAGGATTCTGCAAATCTGGAAACAAAAAACAGAAAGATATACCAACAAAAACACAATGGAATTGGTGTAATGGAATTTGTGTGGATCTAACACACAAATATGAACTCAAACTAAAAAATAAAAAGCACCAAAGGATCAAAACACAGCAGATTTTAGATCAAGCATTCAAACCAAAAACAAGAAACAAAATAAACCAAGAAAAGTACTACTAGGATTTGATGACAAATATGGAAACACAAGACTTGACAAAACTTATAGATTCAGAAAATAAAATGACTCAAACATATTAATATGAACCGAATAAAATTTCAATCAAGACTCAAGCAACCTAAAAAATCAAAAACAGCAACACAATGTATCAAGAATCCTACACAAAATTAAAATAAGATGTCCAAGCACAATTTGAACAAAAACTACCAATTGAATTGAATAGAAAAACATTCAAATCATATTAAAATCATAAAAACAACAAGACAAGATGAACACAAGATGAACAACTTGGAAATAAGAACTCAAAAAGAAAAACACAAAGAGATGCTCATCTTTGAAGAACCATAGCTCATGATACCAAATGATGACATTCCTATGAGCTCTTCTTTGATTTTGATGATGATGGGTGCGGAAGCTTGGTGGAGGAGAGTGGAACAAGGCCTTCCTAGGAAGTGTGGGTGCCTTGAAGGTGCATGAGGAGTAGTGAGGGTTGGAGTGGTTCGGCCATCTCCATTTGAGGGTGAAGATTGAAGACTAAAAACCTAATTCTAGAGAGAATTTGGCAAGGGAGTAATTTGAATGGCACTTGAGCAACATTTCATTACTCAAAATAGTCTTGAAAATACAAGGTGTAGACTCCTCCTTTTATAGGCTAAGGAGGACCATAATGCAACCCTAATGCTAATCAAAATGAAATGCAAATTACATCACATGGAGCACATGGCCGGCCATGTGGAGAATCCCTCTAGAATGTGACCAAATCTTTAGCAAATCTAGGTCAAGTCTCATGGAATCAAGTTTATGATATTTACACCGCAACTAATACTAAGCTACCCTTAATGGGCCTTCATATAGCATATACAAGTTGCTTTCTCTCCCATCCATAGCTTGGCCCAAGTCTCCCATCCGTAGCTTGGTCATGGACCTAGTAATAGGTCCTAGACGCTCTCCCCTTCCTTCTAGACGCTCTCCCTTTAGACGCTCTCCACCTTGAGCTAGACGCTCCTTCCTTTGGCCTAGACGCTCTTGGTTTGGCTTTGGATGCTCATGTCTTGGCTCTTGTCTTTTTATATGAGGTTGTGATTGGCCCTCTTCCATCAGATGTGCTCCACTAGAAGTGACTTCTTCAAGTATTCATATCTATCATCACCACCAAAGAGTTGAACATATTCTTGTCTCCATTCACTTAGTTCTTTTAACAAATTCATTCGAACAACAGCCCATGAGTCCTCTCCCATTCCTAATTGGGCAGCAACAGCACGGTAACCACAATGACCATCAACCTTAACGTCGACAACATCAACAATGTATGGATGATATCCTACAGGGAACTGATCAAGGAAAGGAATACATTTTGTTGGTACAATTTCTGGTAAGCTTCCTTCATTAGATTTTTTGCTTGCACAACTATCATGTTGTGAGTGTAAGAAATCCACATGTTCAAAATAAGAAGGGATTCGCTTAGTTGATCTCATGAATTTGGTAGGACGAGACATCTTTACAACACCTTTTGTTTTCACCTTATATCTGGTGCGTAAATAGATGTCTTCTCTGGAAAAGCAATCTTCTGCAATTTACTTTTGATGTTAACCTTGCTTGCAACATCCAACTCTTTGAACCGCTTCGCGATGACCTCAAACTCTTTATCAATTGACAACTCAGATGAAGATTGTTTAGTTGCAATGTCTTCAAAGCTTAAACGAGTACACATCACATGTACTGATTTAAGTGGTATGCTACCAACACCAAACGAAGCCAATTGACACGCACAAGGAAGACCATGAGTACATGTAAGAGTACATCCACACCTACTTTTATCAAACCCCACTGATTTAACCCTATCAACCTCTTCCGAAATAAGGTTCAAAGCATATTTAGACACAAAACCTAACAATTTTTTGTAAGTTGTAACCTTAAACCAATGTCCAACCACATGCAAACTTTTTTGGAATGAAGCTTTGATTGCATTATGTTGTAAAATAATCATCTTATTGATGGAATCCCAACAGAAACATAAATCCCCCATCGAATTTTGAAGAACTCTCTTTAGGCTCCAGTGTGCCGCCTCAACTCTGTTACTTGTTGTGTTTCCTAAGTGCATCACCTTATCCATGCCTTGACAAATTTTTCTTTATGTGGATGTAACCATGTATCCATCACATAATCAACAAATATAGGCCATGGAGAACAGACAACTCGAAGAGCATTGACACGATCTTCAAAGGCCTCAACAATATCATAATCCACAACATTACTTGATCATGCCTCTCTTGGATGCACCAACATTTTACATTTTTCTTTCACATTTTTATCAATGTGAAATCGACAGAGCAAATTATAAGCTTCAGGAAACATCATTCTAATTGCATTCATTAAGGCAACATCTCTATCACATACCACCACCCTAGGGCATGAATCAACTCTAAAAAACAACCCTTTATTTTCCTTTTCTGCTGCCAGTAAACAAAATGCAACGGAGAAAGTCAAACCAGTTGACGTAATCCCAACAACCTCAAGTAACAACATTCTATACTTATTCGTCTTGTACGTACTATCCATTAATATGACAATATTAAATGAGTTCACTAGTTTTACTGAATCTGGGTGTGTCCAAAATATATCTTGCACAATATTCGAGACCTCATCACACCTACACCAATGCACGTACATGTCTCGCTCCAGTAACAACATCAGTTGTTGCATTTCTGTTTTGTGACCTTGTTGTGATCTTCGGTGAATAGTCATTGCATTATAAACCTGCTTAATCATCGTCACATTCTTCGTTGGCTCGTCCATGTATCCGACCTTAATATAACAATAACAAACTCATAACTATAGCCAACACTTCTCGCCCACTCTAACAGCTCATCTCGATCACGAAATACCTACAATAACATATGCCAAATTTTAAAATAATTCATAAAAAAGCATTCACAACCCAACATTAACCCGACCCGACCCGATCCAGATTCCTTTATATTGAGTTATAATTGCGCCCACACACTATGTCCTATTCATACATAAAAAACTTCTAAAAGTTAACCTAAATCCTAATGGTCGAACACCTCTTAGATAGCATTTTCATGTTAAACATATGTATTAGAGGTTAACAGTTGAACGACACTCATAAGATACTTTAAAAATATATTAATTTCTAAACCTCATAACTTATTATATAAAATTTTATTATGATTATAAAAATAAGAAAAAAATCTTTTAAAACTAGTTATATGAAAAAACATCTTTCTCTTATAAAAGAAAACTGAAATATATTTGTATACTTAATTTTTTTTAATTTATATAATTCATAATTATATAATATATAAATTCGTATCTTTGTGATCTACATTTTAGAGATTATACATATTTTCGTGTTCGTGTATGTGTTGTCCAACAACTTCCGGCCACCGATGATGCTTCGTCCATTGTTGGATTGGGCTAAAATTTTGTCAGCAAGTTCATAACGTGTGGTACTTCAATCTGACCGTTCAGATCTTTGAGAAGTTATTTGAGCAGTGAGAAATTCCTCTCACACTGCAACAGTGTTTTCAGCGCTTTGTTGTTGTTGTCATTATTTATTATTGTTCCTCACTAATTCTTGAATGATAAAGACAAATACAAATAAAATGGTTTATTATGGATTAATTAAAAAAAATCATTATTTATGGTTTGTGTATAAGATCTTTATTTATTAATATTTTATTTAATTAATAATGTTTTTAAGAATCTTTTATGATTTATTTTTTTATTTAAAATTTAAGGTTTTACGTCATGCATATTTGAATGCAAATTTTCTATGAGATATAAATTTTAATCTTAAAAATCTGAATATGATCTCTATTATAGCCTCTCTTTTTTTATTAATAATGATTATTTCAAAATTTTAAATAATAAAATTGAAACTATAAGACTTCTAGATTTGGACACACAATTATTTTAATTATACTTTTAGTTTTTATTATTTAAAATAAATCTACTTTTGATTCTTCAAATTTAAAATAGCTTATTTTAATTCTTAAAATTTTGAAAAAGTTTAATTTTTGAAATCGCCATTGAAGCACAAAACTGGAAACATAACCGGAGTTGGAACGCGAACGGAGCCTCGCTGAACTCCGCCGTCACGCGCGACGCTCGCAACTGGTTAGAAAGCTTCCTCCTCGAGCTGCGATCAAAGTCATAGCCTTTTTCTCTTAAACATTTGTTTTGTTTGGTCTTAAGGGACTCGAAGTTGCTTAGAAGTGGCCCTCATTGAGAAAGTGTCTTTAGAGGTACCTCCTTGTTTCATCTATTTTCCCAATCTTTTTAATTTCTCGTGTTAAATTGTTTGCTGTGGCTTCTTGTCAATCAAGCTCTTGTGGGTTATATAGATGTCATATATATATATATATATATATATATATATGTATGTACTAGAGTTTAGGGAATACTTAGATATATGAGAATAAGGATGATTGTGGGAAAGATTGTCATATTAGTTATAATGTTATTGCTGTATAAATAGGATCTTTGGATCTTCAGTTGAGACTAACTTTTGAGTTGTTGTTGAGTGAGAGTTTGTTAGGAGAGAAAATGTGAAGTTGTAATCTTAGATTATAGTGAACCCTTCCTTCCATGAACGTAGATTGAAGTTTGTTAACACTTCAATTGAATCAGGTTATTTCTGTGTGTGGTGTGTGATTCTTTCTTGTGTTTCCTCTTAAGTTTACCTTCTACTACCTGCTACATTTAAGGGTCTTGCATTATGAATCAAAATTGGTCTCATTTGTGAACCGGATTCGTCTCTAGAAGGAGAAAGCTTTAAGCTTCTAGGTCTTCTTGCTTGCGCTCGTATGAAATGCCCTTCTTTGTCAAAGCGATTTTCACTCTCATTTCATGAGAGCTTGGTCAACAGGACTACATTGGCATCTTCTATTTTTGCCTTGAGAATGCGTGTGGTTTGGTTTGATTAGTTTTAATTTGACAACGAGATTGTTCGTATGGTTTAGATGCTTGTGAGTTTGGGTTATTTATTCGTACGCATTACTTGTTTGCCAATAATGAGATGTGGAAGTTTTACCTAAGATTGTGTCATTGCTCATGTTGGATTTGGGGTCTATCTCTCACTCTTTTATTTTAGGAATTCATGCAAGAATGTGTGCAATTTCTTTTAATTGCTAAAAGGGCTTACTCTCACTTAAACCCTCAAACTCACTATTAGATCCGTCTATTAAAAATGGATAGACTTTCACTTGGATATAGCTTAATGACAAAGCCTAATGATAATAATGATGATGAGGACAGTATGATAATATGGGGAGGGTATATCTTGCAAATATTTGGTGGCTTCTTGTGTTTTCCACGGGGTAGATCCTAGTTCCTGTTATGAGGCAATGTAATACTATTATTATGTGCAGATGGAAATGTGGCTTCATTGAATTTCACTTTTGAAAGAATGAGATTAAGATGTTTAGTCAGACATGATTGCATGTATTGAAACAAATTTCTTTGTCATAAATGCTAACGACTAGTGTACATAGCTAGCTGTCTACTCCATCCTGACAATGCGGTAAGATGACCTGATATATCTAAAGCATTTACTGCTACATTGACTTTGTGGCAATATAGGACAACCTTTGTTGATATGTACACGAGAATAACATGTTTTCATTCCAAGAGAGCCAATGATGACAAAGAGGAAGATGACAGATTTAAATAAGTTATCACATTGGGGATCTGGATTTTTCTTTAGGCAGACCTAGGTAGTGATACGGATAGACCCTTTAGCA